>NW_026088514.1:0-78290 GCF_022605725.1 Anthonomus grandis grandis
CACATCTCGTGAGAGTTTTTTAAATTTGTAAAAAAAAAAAAACAAAAACGCATTGCAAAGTTAATAAAAGAATAGCAAGTTGATTTTATTAAATAAAATGCTCTATATATTTTCTGCTAGATCTAAAGACCTTTTTTGCCTGATTTCAAAAATATATAGGTTGTTTATAGTTGGAAGGGCTGTTTTTAAATTATTCAAGTTTAAAATTTTTATAAATTAAAATCGTGTTCGCCAAGTTGGTCATGGAGTGCTGAGACGTTCTGCATACGTCAACGTGACATTTGTATCGTTTTAATTTAGACCAATCCAACTCATAAGAAAATGGGTTATTAAGAAAAAAAAAACTTTAAGTTGTTTTTCGTTTTTAGAGAACTTTACTAACTAAACTAAACGAACTAAAAGAAACTTTAATTAAATTAAATTAAATTAGTTAAAGTGAAGTCAATTAAAATTAAGTTAAATTATTTAAATTAGTCGTGATTTTCCAGGTAAGAACTTTAATTTGAATTAAATCGATATAATAACAATTAATGTCACGTTGAAGTATGCGGAACGTCTCGTCACTCCATGATCAACTTGGCGAACACGATTTTAATTTATAAAAATTTTAAACTTGAATAATTTAAAAACAGCCCTTCCAACTATAAACAACCTATATATTTTTGAAATCAGGCAAAAAAGGTCTTTAGATCTAGCAGAAAATATATAGAGCATTTTATTTAATAAAATCAACTTGCTATTCTTTTATTAACTTTGCAATGCGTTTTTGTTTTTTTTTTTTTTACAAATTTAAAAGATAATACGGAAAAAAGTATGCAACTTTTGTATAAAAAGTTTTTCTCTATCACTTACATTACCCCTGTTTATGGGCACGCAAATATAAAAAATGACCCTGTAGATAAATGTATGTGTTTATTAGCCTTTAGGTTAAAATCCTGTTTTTACAACTAAGAATTTCCATTTTAAGTTCCTATTTGCGTTCCTAATGTGTATTTGTAATACTACTACTAAAGTTTTTTTGTTTTGTTGTGCAGGTTATGTGTACTTTTTTAAAAGGTATTTAAATAAAAAAATGTTTTTTTTAAAACAATTGAATTTTTTTACCCTACCTATACAACTAAAATTTTTATAAAACATAAATGTTAGAGTGCTTGGGAAGAACAGTCAATATGGAAAAAAAGTCATAATTTGCTTAAAATTAAATAAGTAAATTAAGTAACACGATGGGAAAAAGTGGGGGCCTAACGTTTGATAATAAGAAAATAAGTCAAATTAGGAAAATACATATTCAATCTATATTTGTCTAATATGACTTTTTTTCTTACCAAACGTTGGGCCTCACTTATTTCCCATTTTTTACAAGACTTATTTTATCTTAATCAAATTATGACCCATCCTGTTTTTTCCAGGCGCCCTACAATTTATTATTACACAGATTTATGACGAAATTCTCTAAAATGTATTTTAAATTTTTTATGAATATAAATACAAAACATTGTAATAAAGAACTCCAGTTCTTATGTTAATTTGATATACAAACCTAAAATAAGTAACCTAACCTACACTATATTTAAAATTTATAAAACAATATATAGTATTATTATACACAATTTGTAATAAAATTTTATAGTTGAAATGAAAGAAAATAAAAATATATTGTAAAAACAACCTACACTAACGTGTGTATTTTAAAATGCACAAATTGTGTTTTTTTTCCTGTACATACCATGTTAAAAAAAACACTAAGAGTTTGCTTATTTAACTGAACAATTATATTAAATAAATATAAAATATTGTCGAATTTAAGTACACAAATAGTATACTATATATACAATAAAATAAATCAAATTGATACACAATTTGTTGATTATTAGAACCACAGTTGTTTAAAACACAATAGCATAGAGAAATTCTAATTAATTCTACACAAATTGATTCTGTACCATTTCCAGAATCAAATTGTATGTAAAATCTATACAATTGATGAATTTTTATTCACCTATTTTTAAGAGTGTATTTGACCGTATTTTAATTTAGTATTTGACCTACCAACTTACATCTTATAACTTAAACACGTCTTATATTTAGTATAGGTCAAGGATTAAAATTTAAAATATAGGTACTTTTGTCTGTTATAAAAATACCTTGGAAATCTTGCTGTCAAACATTGAAACAAAAAAAGGGTCAACCAATTTAGTCAAAGATGCAAAAGACTTAATAAATGAAAAAATATATAATTTTTCGTTAAAAAGAGGTAATTTTTATTTAATATTAAGTATTTAAAGAAACCCTAACCAATAAATATCCTGCTAAAGTACATTAAAACAGGCAAAACACTTACATGTTTGTATAAGAGGTTCCTTAACGTTTCACTAGCAAAACAGATCTGAACTGCATTGACAGGTTGCGCACTGTCAAAAAACTATTTATAACGGTGTCTAGCAAAACAACCATGCGTTGATTGAAGAGGCGAGAAGATATGCATATTTAGGCCGGGCGAACGTTGAGACGCAGTTAAGTGAGGCGACGCAGGGTGACTCACCGCAGATTTCTGTAATCAATAGACGTCGATAGAACAGCGAATATTCAGACGCAGCGTGAGATGGCGCAGTTTTTGTACGCCGTGAGCCTGCGTTAAGGCTCTGTTACATGCATCCGCCATCCGTCGCCACGTCGAAAAATCACGCCTCCTATTGGTTCAAAATAATACCGTGACAAAACACATCCGTCTTGTTTTAAACTTTTCCGATAACGGAGAATCTTAAAATCAATTTAACTTTTATCCGTTGTCGTTCCATTTTTAACCCTACTTTTCACTGTTTACTTTTTCGGTTCAGGTGTTCTGTGGGATTCTTACTTACTATTAGTCCCCTTGTATCAGGTGTTGTGTGTTTTAAAATGCAAACTTCTAGACAAGAATACATTCGCAAAGTGAATACAGTTCTTCTTTTATCGTTAATCCTTATTAGAAGAAAACGCCGGGCCAAGCAGCAAAGAAAAAGGCGATTTTGGGTCAGGGACATCTTTAAAAATAGGAAAGTGCAAGGAGACTATTGGAATTTGTTGGAAGAAATGAAATTAACAGATAATGAAAAATATATGAACTATCTTAGGATGACAAATGATACATTTCGTCTACTGTTAGGAATGATCGAACACAAATTACAAAAGCACTATTGTGTTCGAGAACCAATATCACCTGGCGAGCGACTTGCAGTTACTTTAAGGTGACAAATTCAGTTAGTCAACAGTCATGTATTTTTTTCTTTTGATAGCTGGCATAAATAGCGGTATCACCTATATTTAAGTTTTATAAATAAAGATGACATGCTCAATGCTGGTTCCATTGATGGAAAAAAACATGGATAACCTTATTACTTTACAAAGTTCATTTGCAACTCATACTTTTAGGTATCTTGCTACTGGAGACAGTATGACATCAATTTCATTTTCCTTTCGGATTGCTCATTCTACTATTTCACAAATTATAAGGGAAACATGTGATGCTATTTGGGAATGTTTGCACGAAAAAGTGTTACCAAAACCAGATGAAGATACTTGGAGAAATATTGCAGAAGGCTTTAGCGAAAAATGGCAATTACCACATTGTGTGGGCGCCATAGACGGGAAACATGTTATAATTCAAGTATGTTTTCAGTGTAACATTAATTTGAAATTTGCTCATATAAATCAGTACAGTATATTAAAAAACAGGCACAGCATTTTACAGTCATACTGATCATACACTTTTAATTCACAAAGATGGATTTCCTTTCTTTCAATCTTGTATGTATAGTATAAAGTCCAGTGCAACGATATATTAGAATTGTCACCCGTCAAAACACCAGCATTTTACTTGTCAAACAATGTAAATAGCAGGTGGATGACATTGTTTGGTAGGTGGAATGCTGGTGTTTTGACGGCTGACCATTATGAAATAGCTTTGAACTGGACTATACCTAAATACCTAGGTATAAAGTATTGCATTAAATTTTAGGCACCTCCAAAATCAGGCTCAACATACTACAATTATAAAGGTTCACACAGTATTGTACTAATGGCTTTGTGTGATGCCAATTATAAATTTATAATGGTTGACATAGGAGCAGAGGGTCGCCATAGTGATGGAGGAATATTCAAAAATAGTAATATGGGCAGATTAATTGCAACAAACAATCTAAATTTTCCTCCACCATGTGCATTAATTGACAATGGTGATGAAGTTAATTTTTACATTTGTGGGGATGAAGCTTTTCCTTTATCCACATGTCTAATGCGTCCATATCCAGGCCGATTTTTACCTCAGATTAAAAGGATTTTTAATTATAGGTAGGTAAACATATTTTGCTTTTTAATTTGGCATTTCTAAACATACAATATTGTGTTTACAGGTTGTCTAGAGGAAGAAGGGTTGTAGAAAATGCTTTCGGTATATTGTCAGCAAAATGGAGAGTTTATCGAAAACCAATCATTGCACAAGAAGAAACTGTTCGTAGCATTGTTAAGGCCACTGTTTGTCTTCATAACTTTTTAATTGGTGCAGAGAAAAAATATGTGTCTCCGACTCTTGTGGATAGAGAAGATATTGAAGGGCAACAAATTGACGGGGAATGGCGTAACTATGCTACCTCGAATCTTCCCAATATCAGAAGAACTAGTACTAATATGTATGGACGGACAGCAGATATAATGAGGAATAAATTAGCTACATTCTTCTGCAATGAAGGAGCTGTACCATTTCAATGGGCAAAATAATAATAATCTATTATAAAATTCTTTATCTTTATTAAACAGCACTTTATATAATGGTAATAATTATTATCACTTGTTCTTTTATTTATCCTGGACATACATATTTTTGTAAAATGTAGTACACACATTCTACTCTTTCACTGGTGTAACATTCGCTAAAGCCTATTAACTATTACTGCTTATAACTATTTAGGGGACAAATAATTCTGTGCACCTTCATAAGCTACTTGAAGTAACTTAATTTCTAACAACACCCTTTCTTGTTGTGGAACATGCTCCAGGAGTTCTGATATTCGAATACAAATTGGATTTAAAGGGTTTTTGGGGATAGTCTCAGACGGAGGGGGAGGACAATTAATTTTGCTAAGCACCCCAATAATTGCATCTTCAACTTTGTCACCTTTTGGGGTTCTGGATGGTTGCGTGCTTGGGGTTCTGGTTGGTTGCTCACTTGTGGGAGATAGTAATGGTGGAGTTGTACTGCTGCTACTTTGACTTCTTGAAGTGGTAGAGAGATCTATATTTGAAATAGTAGTTTTATATTTGATTGTGTCGCTCAAAAACGACATTGAATCAAGATGCTCCCATTTTCTTCTTTTGCTTGCTCCGGAACCACTTGGTGTATATTCATTTGTAATCCTAACATAAGTGTCCCGTAGCGTTCTCCATTTTTTCATTAAATATTCCAAAGAAAACTCTGAATTGCTACCAAACTCCTCGTAAATCTCCATCCATAACTGGTCCCTTATAGACTTCGATCTTTCTTTCAATGGTAACCGGGAATCCCACAGAGCTGGCCGATTCTGGACACAGCAGATCAAAAATTCTTCAACTGTAGTGGTTTGTATTTCATTCTGTAAGTAAAAAACATACAAATATTTAATTTAAGTTTGAATTGACATAAAAACAATGGTTAACAGGTTATAATAAATACCTTACCTGTACCGGCTGAATTTCAGACTCAGAATCTCCGGGCGAAGATGTGCTGCATTCTTTCTCTTCCATATTTGATTTAATAATGGCCAAAGAACATAATATAACAAAATTATAAAGGCTTTTGGTATTATTACGATAAGTAAAAACAAAAATAAATAAACAAACAGTAACCAGTAAACAAGCACCACCAGTGAAATGTCAATGTCAATATTGTCAATCATACGAAAGTGACGCGTCCATGTAACAGAAGGGAAAACTATCCGATAAAATTTTGTATGACGGATGACGGATGACGTATGCATGTAACATCACCTTAATTCGTTAAAGGCACTCGATACCTCTCGTTTTGAAATGTCAAATTAGTCGAGACCACCGGAGATCCCGATTATGGAAATCTAACCTCAAATTTTTGATGAGCGTCCGGCTTTTGCTTAAAAAAAACATGTCATTTAAAATTAATGAAAACCATTTACGAGTATTTGTGGAGTTTATGGAAGAAAACCCGGATTTAGCAAGAGGGAGGTTATCTTGCTCCAATGCAAAAGAACAATTTAAGAGATTATGGGCAAAACTGGCCAATAATCTAAATTCTCTTGGTTATGGGACTAGAACTATAGAAAAATGGCAAAGGGTAAGTTATATTACCAATATATTATATACCAATCTTTACCAACAATTACCAGTTATAATAACTTATTTTCATTTTTACATTTTTAGACGTGGTCTGACTATAAACAGGGACTTAAGAGAAGAGCTGCAGATATAAAAAGGGAGCGAATGAAGACGGGGGGTGGGCCAGCATATCCTGATATGCTATCAGATACTGATCAAAGAGTCATCCTTATTTTGGGAAAAACATTTTTTGAAGGATGTGGAGTGGAGGAGAAGGGTGTAAGTTGCATTTTTTGGCTTAAGAAACAAAGGCATTATTATATTGTCCGATATTTTTGTATTGTATAATATTTTAAGTTTGCTCATGGAAAATATTATCCAGAGGAAGAACCCGTTAGTGGTCCATCGAGTGCTCCATCAAGTATAGTGGATGCTCGGTTCAATGGTAGTTTATACAATAGTGAATACACACAGCCCGGACCCTCAAATATTTCTATGCAGATTCCTACAGAAAATAAAGCATTAGAAGAACAAGTAAGTGCTCTTTGTTAACTTTTTATTGGTGTTAAAATACATACATAAGTATTTACATAAGTCAAGTAAAAAATAGATAAGACTACACTGTAAACCTTAAAATCACAATTAAAATTAAAACATATAATTAAAATATTAACATTAAAAGCAGTAACTTATTAGCTACCTACATAATATAATAATAATACTACACTTAAAAGACAAAACAAGAAAGCTCACAAGAGAAACCATTTACATACATTTAAGAGAAGTCATATACCACATTACATTTTGACATTCAGGAGTAAACAGTAACAAATTAAAACAGAAGACCTAATGTTGAAGGACAAAGGACCTGCCATATATGTAGGTAATGTCTGTTCAACGGACATTACCGAGGGTCGACCTTATATTGTTTTTCTCAGTAACTAGCTTACCATTTTTGGCAAAACTGATTCAAACATTATACTATCAGTTTTGTGAACAAAAATTTTTTTTGTTTATTTTTAGACCAACAAGCCACGACCACAAAAAAGGAGTATTTCACAACAGCTTCATGTAGTCGATCATGATTATTTAGTCACACCAAGAACTAAAAGGCAAAAGGTTACTCCCACAAATGAAATCTATTATCAAGAGACAATAAATCTATTAAAAAGTATCGACAGTCATTTAGAAACCCTAAATCATACCCTAAATGAAAAATTAGGCGATATAACAGAGGCCATCAGACAGAGACACTCTTAAAGGAACTTTCACTTTTTAGGGATGATATTCGACCTAACTTTACTCTTCTGACTTTAGTTTTAGGTATTTTTAGAATTTTTCTTTTTCTAGTTGTAGTGACAATGACATCTTGTGTTCCTTTCTTAATAAAAGCAAACTATTACTGGTTATTTTTTTAGCTTTAGAATATTTTTTTTATTTAGAATGTTGTTTTTGTTTTTACGTTTCTAGCCGCAATAACATGTGTTCCTATAGAGTTAAGGTAAAGTATTAATGTGTATTTTTTCTGCTACAGAATATAAATAAATCATATTTGTTTTTGTAGGTCTTTTTTTATTAAGCAAAATTTAACTTTTAAAGCAAAAAAAAAATTAAAAAAAGAAAAATAGCTTCAAAGTATGTGTTAAAAAAACAAGTAAGAAAATGTGCTAATCTTTATTTAAAAAGTAAAAAAAAATAACAAAAAAAATGTAAAAAAAATTGAATCAAGATTATTATAAAACATCTAAAAAAATGTAAAAACCCTAATTAAATAAAACACAAAACAAACTTTGAATTTAACTATACATGCTTTTACCTAACAAAATATGTATTGACCACATTTCTTCTCACCACTTCTCCTTCTCGAAGCCCAATATTAGGTAAATTTTGAATTGGTGGTAAAGCGTATTGTTGGCCACCTTCCTCCACAAATGGTTCACCTTCATACAGAATGTGCCTCTGTATGCATAAATTATGAAGAATGCAACAAGCATTCACCAGCTGTCCCACAAATGCTGGAGAATATCGGGCAACTCGTTCTCTTAAAAGGCACCTAAATCTTGCTTTTAGTACCCCAATGCATCTCTCCACACAGTTTCTTGCCATTATGTGAGATCTATTATATCGTGATTCTGGAGATCCCTCATTTGGATTAAGAAAAGGTATCATTAAAACAGGTTGCAAATGATACCCTGAATCTCCTAAAAGCCAGGTTCTTCTAAGCCCTGTATTGTATTGATTCATCAAAAAGTCTTTCACCCGGGAATTTCTCCATATAAATGAATCATGTGTTGCACCTGGATAGGTGGCATTTACTGATAGTATTTTTAAGGTTGCATCGCAAACTATTTGCACATTTAGGGAGTGAAATCCCTTCCTGTTAATAAAATTGTGTTCTTCAATGGTAGGTTTTAAAATGGCTATATGAGTGCCATCTATACACCCAATGACACCAGGAAATCCAAATTTTTCCATAAATTCTTCCTTTATTTGGTCCATTTCTCTTCTTGTAGTTGGAAAATGGATAAACTCATGTAAATGAACACTTATTGCATTGGTCACTTCATGAATACATCTATGAGCCATTGTTTGGCTGACACCCAAATTAAAGTCACCTCCAAGACTTCTTTGGTAACATCCAATGGCATAATACCGCAAAGCCACCAAAATTTTTGTCTGGATAGTTACTCCGGACTGATACTTGGGTTCTCGTAGGTGGGGTGTCAATCTATTACACAAAAAATTAAATAAATCTTTGTCCACTCTAAATAATTCTTTAAATCGCTCATCATTTAGGGTTGCCAGGTCCATTTCTTCTCGAATTCCCCTTCTCTTCATCCTCAGCCTCAAATTTGTCTCCCTGTGTTCTTCCTGGTCAACAATTGCGTGAAAAATCGGCAGCATTTTTTAAAACAAAAGAAGTAACAAAAAAAACTGCAATGTAGGTCAGTAAAGAAACAAAAATCTTTAAACATATAAAAAAGTGCAAAATTCAATAAAAACCATAAAAAAAGATATAAACAAACGTGAAGTTAGGCATCGCTACGGCTGAAAACGGTGCTACGAACGAGACCGAATTAGAATCACATTTCAGACGACACCGACATTTGTCACGAGCGGGAGGTCTCGTAACGTGACGTAACGACTGGCGAATCAGAATCCCGCTGCAGAAGAGTGACGGACCGTCAACAGAAAGCATGAATAATAAAACCAGGAGAGTAATGCGTTACAGTAGTAATGTGTCATTGACAGTGTGAATTTAAAGAAATATCGATAAAAGAAGTTGACTGAAATTATTAATATAATTATTGAAATTAATGAAATATCAATGGAGCGTTAGTGAAAATAAGAGTAGAAAAATAAAACGCTACAATCTATATTGTACAATGGATCAACTTGAGAGTTATTCAATGAGTCTTGAAAATCAGCTTTTTTCCCAAATACCAGCTCGAACGGGGTAAAATCATGATAAGAACTTGGTGTCGTGTTGTAACAAAATGCGTAGTTTGGCTGTGATAAGCTGTTGAGATTTTATGATCTATTTTTAGGAATTTAGTTACATTTTCAAATACCTGGTTTTTATATTCGGTTCCCATATCTGTCCTAATTTCTCGCATAGGACCATAAATAAGAATGAAATTTTTAACAATAGCTTTTGCAACAGTTGAAGCTTGTTTGGCTGATATTGGAATAATTACTACGTATTTTGTTAGTTCGCATTGTATAGTTACCGCATATTCGAAACCGTCGTCAGATTTGGGAAATCTGTCGATTGTATCTATACAGACAATATCAAAAGGCTTTTCGGGGGTTGGGGTAATTACTAGTGGTTGATCGAGTTTAATTTTAATTTTGTTTACTTGGCATTTATGACACTTTTTTATAAAATTGGCGACGTCGCGTGTCATATTTTTCAAGTAAAACTAGCCTTCAACTTTTTTAAAAGTCGTTTTTGGCCACAATGTCCGCCCAATATAGGGTTAGCATGGTAATCCTCAATTAATTTTATTTTTTCATTTTGATTTGTAACTAATTTCTTTACTTGCGAAAGAGCAATACTAGTATTTTTTTAAATTTTAAGGCCTATCTCTTTAAACTTATTAATTGCGCATAAATTAAAAATTGAATCTCCTAAGCTTAGTTTTATTTTGTTTATATTTAAATCTCCAGCTATATTATCCAACTGAGACAACATATACTCTAATGCAATGTTGCCATTTGAGATTTTAAAAGTTTTTTGTGCATATAACTTGTTTTTGTACCTAATAAGCATCCTAAGATAATTAGGTCTAACTTGAAAATGCAGTGAAGGTAATTTAATAATGTCAACATTACGCACAGCTTCGTACACAGACGGTTTTAACATTGGTTGTTGCAACACTGGTTTATTAATTGATTCGGTAGTTCTAGACATAGATCAAGTAATAGCCAATACCTGAGTAATGCCTCTATGAACGTCTTGAAGTTCATGAATACTAATTCTACTAAGAGCATCGGCGCAAACGTTTTGTGTACCTTTAACGTATTCAATATCGAAATTATATTCTTTTAAGTCTAGTCTGATTCTCGTAAGCTTAGATGAAGGATCTTTCATGGAAAATAAATATACCAGCGGTCTATGATCTGTACGCACTAAAAATTTTGTACCGTAAATATAGCAATGAAAATGTTTAATTGCCCAATGAACTGCTGTTAATTCTTGTAAAATGGCTGGTTTATTGGATTCTCCCTTGGTAAATGACCGGGAGGCATACGCCACTGGCAAATCGTTGCCATTAAAATTTTGTGAAAGAACTGCAGCGCATGCAATTTTTGAGGCATCTGTTGTTATTATAAATGGTTTCGTAAAGTCAGGGTATTGCAATATTTTAGGTGAA
The DNA here is from genome assembly GCF_022605725.1 of Anthonomus grandis grandis. Classification (NCBI taxonomy): domain Eukaryota; kingdom Metazoa; phylum Arthropoda; class Insecta; order Coleoptera; family Curculionidae; genus Anthonomus; species Anthonomus grandis. The sequence goes on from NW_026088514.1 coordinate 11,178, forward strand.
ATTAAAGAATTTTTTAATTCATCCATTCATTCAAAAGATTTTTGACAATCTGGCGTCCATGTAAAAGTAACATTTTTTCTAGTTAATTTATTAAGATGAGCTGATATTTCTGCAAACCTAGGTATAAATCGGCGATAGTAGTTTGTAAAGGCAATGAACCGCTTGACCTCGTCAGCAGTTTTGGGTACTGGATACTTATTTATGATGTCATATTTACTATCGTCGGGTAATATACCTTTGTTTGTTATTTTGTGACCTAGATATGTTACTTCATTTTTAAAGAATTTGCACTTTTCAGGATTTAATTTTAAGTTAAATTTTCTGCATGTTTCAAAAACTTTATACAGGTTTTCAAAGTGATGATTTTCAGAACAACCGATCACGATAAGATCATCTATATACAAAAAAGCTCTTTCAGGGGTAATGCCGGCGAATGCCATTGACATCATCCGCTGAAAGCTGTTTGGACTATCAGTAAGCCCAAACAGCTATATTTATAAATTTATTGACAACCTCCTGCACTGTGGTAAATGTACCTGTCTCTATAGCTACCCTAGCCCTTTCGGAATTAGCATTTTGAGCTAAGGCTCTTACTGTTTGATCAGTAGAATACTTTGCTGCGACATCGGCGGGGACACCCTCGCTAATATATGCCGTTTTTAATTTTTCAGCTAGAGATTCAATATCCGAAGCATAACTTACGGTATCTCTAGCATGTTGCCTAAAATTTAATAGCTTTGTTGTTAACAGCTGTGAATTCTCTCCTTTAATTTTTAAACGCAAAGTGTTTATAATTTCTGCAAGGGATGCTTCGGTAGTTATTAAACCTCGAGCCTTACTTGTAAGTCGTGTTTTAACGTAGGCTACTGCGTTTGCTCCATGATCGCCCGAATTTTCCTTAAGTAGTGTAAGAGCATCTAAAAATGACTGTAGCCTGTCATGTGAGCCATTAAACTCCTAAGGTACTATTTTCCCAGCTAAATTATAAAACTCTAAATTTGACAAAGGCATATTTATTTCCTCCTCGTCGCTCGATGATATATAATATTCGTCCAAAATTAACGGATCAATTTTTTCTATACAACTTAATGGTACTTTATATGGAACTTTTAATATCTCAAATGCCCTAACTACTTTATCTCTAATAAAAAGGAATACGTCCTTAGTTTGATTCTTTTGCTGATTATCTAATTGCACCCAAATATCCTTAATAAAGGCTGTCGTTTCATTGAATAACTCTACTAAATTGTCCGTAATATCGACTCTTGTTTCCGGATTTTTTGGTACGGCCTTTTTTGTAGCCCTTTTGGAATTATTTATAGCCCCTTGTTTAAATTCCAGTAAAGTTTTATTAGTCCTTTCCCAGTTTAAAGACATAGAACCCAATATTATTAGAATAGTTTGCTTAGATGCATAATATTGTCAATTAAAAAATATATAAAATTCACACGCATAAAATAGCATCCCCTTTTTTACTTAAAAAAAAAACATAAAGCATCACTAGACACACCCGCCTAGAATTATAAAAACAGGAATAAAAATAAAATTGAAAATTAAGGCTTACTCAGTAGATTATCCTTGGTTGTCCGATAAAATTGCATTCGTATACCCGCACTACTATAGCTGCATTCGATTTACGCGCACTATTTTAGTCACTAAAAAACTCGTGTCGTTTGTCGTTGGGCTGGTTAAGGGTTAATAATAGGGTTTGAAGCGGCAGCATCTCTTCTTAACTGGGCCAAGTTAATCGTAGAAACAGCAAGCTCACGAGTTATTTGCTTCCTAATATGCTTCTTGTACATTTGAAAGGACTTTATGATCACCATCACAATAAGCAAAATAACTATTATGTACAAAACTGCTTTGACGTCCTTTGTAATGTTGTATTCTTGCTCTTGCACTACAAAGTTTGAATTGACTACCCCATTTTCTGTCAAATCTTGGTGAGTGGATTTGCTTTGCCCCATTTTGTTGATTTGCTTATCGCCAGTACAATGTAATATATTTGGAAAAATGAGTAAAAAAAGAAACACTTTACTTTTAATCGAGCCCAGAATAATCTTTTTCCTCAACAAAACTTATTATTTCTCCATGATTCGACTGGCCAAGGGTCGCCATGTAATAGCTGGGTACTTAGGGCAAGTAAAACAAAGAAGATTCCCCATCTAAAACTGTTTATTGAATGAATTGGAAAATATTTCCATACAAAAAGCAATTGAACAGCGTCACAGTTACCTAATTAGACACGAGCCGCGATATAGCTTATTTTGCAAATAGCTGCTATATTAGGTCGACTAATTATTGCAACCAACTATTAATGTTTATAATAACTAAAATGTAACCTACTTGTTTTTAAAGAATTTGCATAATATTATTGATAATTCCTTTACAGATGCCCATTTTTGGCCTCAAAAACGGACGTCGAAAACGACTTTTTCAGGATCTTCAAACTGCTCTCATTCCCTTAGTTCTGCTCGGATCCTGTTATAACCCAGTGTTTTCGTAATCTAGGTGACCCAAATAAGATGCTGGTATACTTAGTTTGATTCGACGTCAAAAACGACTTTTTCGGGATTTTCAAAGTGCTCTCATTCCCTTAGTTTTGCTCGGATCTTATTATAACCCGGTATTTTCGTAATCTAGGTGACCCAAATTAGACGCTGGTATACTTAGTTTGATTTCGAAAAAAATCAATTTCTGTTAAAATAATTCGATACGGGGGGGTATACCCGAAAAATGAAAAATTCCAAACTTTAAAGATCGATAGCTCGGATTCTATGGGAGCTATCGAAAAAATTCCAACGATTTTGTCTTAGTTTCGTCCTTCTGAATCCAGCGAGACTCTCCGCAAGGTCGTAGCTTCTACGATAACCGAGATATGGCATTTTTGATGCCCATTTTTGTCCTCAAAAACGGACGTCGAAAACGACTTTTTCACGATTTTCAAAGTGCTCTCATTCCCTTAGTTCTGCTCGGATCCTGTTATAACCCAGTGTTTTCGTAATCTAGGTGACCCAAATAAGATGCTGGTATACTTAGTTTGATTTCGAAAAAAATCAATTTTTGGTGAAAAAATTCGATACTATACCCGAAAAATGAAAAATTCCAAACTTTGAAGGTCGATATCTCAGCTTCTATGGGAGCTATCGGGAAAATTCCAACGATTTTGTCTTAGTTTCGTCCTTCGGAATCCAGCGAGACAATCCGCAAGGTCGTAGCTTTTACGATAGCCGAGATATGGCATTTTTGATGCCCATTTTTGGCCTCAAAAACGGACGTCGAAAACGACTTTTTCAGGATTTTCAAAGTGCTCTCATTCCCTTAGTTCTGCTCGGATCCTGTTATAACCCGGTGTTTTCGTAATCTAGGTGACCCAAATAAGATGCTGGTATACTTAGTTTGATTTCGAAAAAAATCAATTTTTGGTGAAAAAATTCGATACGGGGGAGTATACCCGAAAAATGAAAAATTCCAAATTTTGAACGTCAATATCTCAGCTTCTATAGGAGCTATCGGGAAAATTCCAACGGTTTTGTCTTAGTTTTGTCGTTCTGAATCCAACGAGACCATCCGCAAAGTCGTAACTTTTACGATAACCGAGATATGGCATTTTTGATGCCCCTTTTTGGCCTCAAAAACGGACGTCGAAAACGACTTTTTCACGATTTTCAAAGTGCTCTCATTCCCTTAGTTCTGCTCGGATCCTGTTATAACCCGGTGTTTTCGTAATCTAGGTGACCCAAATAAGACGCTGGTATACTTAGTTTGATTTCGAAAAAAATCAATTTTGTTGAAAAAATTCGATACGGGGGGGGTATACCCGAAAATACATTTTTGGCCTCAAAAACGGACGTCGAAAACGACTTTTTTAGGATTTTCAAAGTGCTCTCATTCCCTTAGTTCTGCTCGGATCCTGTTATAACCCGGTGTTTTCGTAATCTAGGTGACCCAAATAAGATGCTGGTATACTTAGTTTGATTTCGAAAAAAATCAATTTTGTTGAAAAAATTCGATACGGGGGGGTATACCCGAAAAATGAAAAATTCCAAACTTTGAAGGTCGATATCTCAGCTTCTATTTGAGCTATCGGGAAAATTCCAACGGTTTTGTCTTAGTTTCGTCGTTCTGAATCCAACGAGACTATCCGCAAGGTCGTAGTTTCTACGATAACCGAGATATGGCATTTTTGATGCCCATTTTTGTCCTCAAAAACGGACGTCGAAAACGACTTTTTCACGATTTTCAAAGTGCTCTCATTCCCTTAGTTCTGTTCGGATCCTGTTATAACCCGGTGTTTTCGTAATCTAGGTGACCCAAATAAGATGCTGGAATACTTAGTTTGATCTCGAAAAAAATCAATTTTTGGTGAAAAAATTCGATACGGGGGGTATACCCGAAAAATGAAAAATTCCAAACTTTGAAGGTCGATATCTCAGCTTCTATTTGAGCTATCGGGAAAATTCCAACGGTTTTGTCTTAGTTTCGTCGTTCTGAATCCAACGAGACTATCCGCAAGGTCGTAGTTTCTACGATAACCGAGATATGGCATTTTTGATGCCCATTTTTGTCCTCAAAAACGGACGTCGAAAACGACTTTTTCACGATTTTCAAAGTGCTCTCATTCCCTTAGTTCTGCTCGGATCCTGTTATAACCCGGTGTTTTCGTAATCTAGGTGACCCAAATAAGATGCTGGTATACTTAGTTTGATTTCGAAAAAAATCAATTTTTGGTGAAAAAATTCGATACGGGGGAATATACCCGAAAAATGGAAAAACCCAAACTTTGAAGGTCGATAGCTCGGCTTCTATGGGAGCTATCGGGAAAATTCCAACGATTTTGTCTTAGTTTCGTCCTTCGGAATCCAGCGAGACTATCCGCAAGGTCGTAGCTTTTACGATAGCCGAGATATGACATTTTTGATGCCCATTTTTGGCCTCAAAAACGGACGTCGAAAACGACTTTTTCAGGATTTTCAAAGTGCTCTCATTCCCTTAGTTCTGCTCGGATCCTGTTATAACCCGGTGTTTTCGTAATCTAGGTGACCCAAATAACATGCTGGTATACTTAGTTTGATTTCGAAAAAAATCAATTTTTGGTGAAAAAATTCGATACGGGGGAGTATACCCGAAAAATGAAAAATTCCAAATTTTGAACGTCAATATCTCAGCTTCTATGGGAGCTATCGGGAAAATTCCAACGGTTTTGTCTTAGTTTTGTCGTTCTGAATCCAACGAGACCATCCGCAAAGTCGTAACTTTTACGATAACCGAGATATGGCATTTTTGATGCCCCTTTTTGGCCTCAAAAACGGACGTCGAAAACGAATTTTTCACGATTTTCAAAGTGCTCTCATTCCCTTAGTTCTGCTCGGATCCTGTTATAACCCGGTGCCCCAAATAAGACGCTGGTATACTTAGTTTGATTTCGAAAAAAATCAATTTTTGGTGAAAAAATTCGATACGGGGGAATATACCCGAAAAATGGAAAAACCCAAACTTTGAAGGTCGATAGCTCGGCTTCTATGGGAGCTATCGGGAAAATTCCAACGATTTTGTCTTAGTTTCGTCGTTCTGAATCCAACGAGACTATCCGCAAGGTCGTAGTTTCTACGATAACCGAGATATGGCATTTTTGATGCCCATTTTTGTCCTCAAAAACGGACGTCGAAAACGACTTTTTCACGATTTTCAAAGTGCTCTCATTCCCTTAGTTCTGTTCGGATCCTGTTATAACCCGGTGTTTTCGTAATCTAGGTGACCCAAATAAGATGCTGGAATACTTAGTTTGATCTCGAAAAAAATCAATTTTTGGTGAAAAAATTCGATACGGGGGGTATACCCGAAAAATGAAAAATTCCAAACTTTGAAGGTCGATATCTCAGCTTCTATTTGAGCTATCGGGAAAATTCCAACGGTTTTGTCTTAGTTTCGTCGTTCTGAATCCAACGAGACTATCCGCAAGGTCGTAGTTTCTACGATAACCGAGATATGGCATTTTTGATGCCCATTTTTGTCCTCAAAAACGGACGTCGAAAACGACTTTTTCACGATTTTCAAAGTGCTCTCATTCCCTTAGTTCTGCTCGGATCCTGTTATAACCCGGTGTTTTCGTAATCTAGGTGACCCAAATAAGATGCTGGTATACTTAGTTTGATTTCGAAAAAAATCAATTTTTGGTGAAAAAATTCGATACGGGGGAATATACCCGAAAAATGGAAAAACCCAAACTTTGAAGGTCGATAGCTCGGCTTCTATGGGAGCTATCGGGAAAATTCCAACGATTTTGTCTTAGTTTCGTCCTTCGGAATCCAGCGAGACTATCCGCAAGGTCGTAGCTTTTACGATAGCCGAGATATGGCATTTTTGATGCCCATTTTTGGCCTCAAAAACGGACGTCGAAAACGACTTTTTCAGGATTTTCAAAGTGCTCTCATTCCCTTAGTTCTGCTCGGATCCTGTTATAACCCGGTGTTTTCGTAATCTAGGTGACCCAAATAACATGCTGGTATACTTAGTTTGATTTCGAAAAAAATCAATTTTTGGTGAAAAAATTCGATACGGGGGAGTATACCCGAAAAATGAAAAATTCCAAATTTTGAACGTCAATATCTCAGCTTCTATGGGAGCTATCGGGAAAATTCCAACGGTTTTGTCTTAGTTTTGTCGTTCTGAATCCAACGAGACCATCCGCAAAGTCGTAACTTTTACGATAACCGAGATATGGCATTTTTGATGCCCCTTTTTGGCCTCAAAAACGGACGTCGAAAACGAATTTTTCACGATTTTCAAAGTGCTCTCATTCCCTTAGTTCTGCTCGGATCCTGTTATAACCCGGTGCCCCAAATAAGACGCTGGTATACTTAGTTTGATTTCGAAAAAAATCAATTTTTGGTGAAAAAATTCGATACGGGGGAATATACCCGAAAAATGGAAAAACCCAAACTTTGAAGGTCGATAGCTCGGCTTCTATGGGAGCTATCGGGAAAATTCCAACGATTTTGTCTTAGTTTCGTCGTTCTGAATCCAACGAGACCATCCGCAAAGTCGTAGCTTTTACGATAGCCGAGATATGGCATTTTTTATGCCCATTTTTGGCCTCAAAAACGGACGTCGAAAACGACTTTTTCAAGATTTTTTAAGTGCTCTCCTTCCCTTAGTTCTGCTCGGATCCTGTTATAACCCGGTGTTTTCGTAATCTAGGTGACCCAAATAAGACGCTGGTATACTTAGTTTGATTTCGAAAAAAATCAATTTTTGTTGAAAAAATTCGATACGGGGGGGTATACCCGAAAAATGAAAAATTCCAAATTTTAAAGGTCGATATCTCAGCTTCTATGGGAGCTATCGGGAAAATTCCAACGGTTTTGTCTTAGTTTCGTCGTTCTGAATCCAACGAGGCCATCCGCAAAGTCGTAGCTTTTACGATAGCCGAGATATGGCATTTTTGATGCCCATTTTTGGCCTCAAAAACGGACGTCGAAAACGACTTTTTCAGGATTTTCAAAGTGCTATCATTCCCTTAGTTCTGCTCGGATCCTGTTATAACCAGGTGTTTTCGTAATCTAGGTGACCCAAATTAGACGCTGGTATACTTAGTTTGATTTCGAAAAAAATCAATTTTTGTTGAAAAAATTCGATACGGGGGGGTATACCCGAAAAATGAAAAATTCCAAATTTTGAAGGTCGATATCTCAGCTTCTATGGGAGCTATCGGGAAAATTCCAACGGTTTTGTCTTAGTTTCGTCGTTCTGAATCCAACGAGGCCATCCGCAAAGTCGTAGCTTTTACGATAGCCGAGATATGGCATTTTTGATGCCCATTTTTGGCCTCAAAAACGGACGTCGAAAACGACTTTTTCAGGATTTTCAAAGTGCTCTTATTCCCTTAGTTCTGCTCGGATCCTGTTATACCAGGACAGTTATAACAGACGAGAAAAAATTCGATACGGGGGGTATACCCGAAAAATGGAAAAACCCAAACTTTGGAGGTCGATAGCTCGGCTTCTATGGGAGCTATCGGGAAAATTCCAACGATTTGGTCTTAGTTTCGTCCTTCTGAATCCAGCGAGACTATCCGCAAGGTCGTAGCTTCTACGATAACCGAGATATGGCATTTTTGATGCCCATTTTTGGCCTCAAAAACGGACGTCGAAAACGACTTTTTCAGGATTTTCAAAGTGCTCTCCTTCCCTTAGTTCTGCTCGGATCCTGTTATAACCCGGTGTTTTCGTAATCTAGGTGACCCAAGTTAGACGCTGGTATACTTAGTTTGATTTCGAAAAAAATCAATTTTTGTTGAAAAAACTCGATACGGGAGGGTATACCCGAAAAATGAAAAATTCCAAACTTTGAAGGTCGATATCTCAGCTTCTATGGGAGCTATCGGGAAAATTCCAACGATTTGGTCTTAGTTTCGTCCTTCTGAATCCAGCGAGGCCATCCGCAAAGTCGTAGCTTTTACGATAGCCGAGATATGGCATTTTTTATGCCCATTTTTGGCCTCAAAAACGGACGTCAAAAACGACTTTTTCAGGATTTTCAAAGTGCTCTCATTCCCTTAGTTCTGCTCGGATCCTGTTATAACCCGGTGTTTTCGTAATCTAGGTGACCCAAATAACACGCTGGTATACTTAGTTTGATTTTGAAAAAAAATCAATTTTTGGTGAAAAAATTCGATACGGGGGGGTATACCCGAAAAATGAAAAGACCCAAATTTTAAAGGTCGATATCTCGGCTTCTATGGGAGCTATCGGGAAAATTCCAACGGTTTTGTCTTAGTTTCATCATTCTGAATTCAACGAAATCATCCGCAAGGTCGTAGCTCGTACGATAGCCGAGATATGGCATTTTTGATGCCCATTTTTGGCCTCAAAAACGGACGTCGAAAACGACTTTTTCAGGATTTTCAAAGTGCTCTCATTCCCTTAGTTCTGCTCGGATCCTGTTATAACCCGGTGTTTTCGTAATCTAGGTGACCCAAATAACACGCTGGTATACTTAGTTTGATTTCGAAAAAAATCAATTTTTGGTGAAAAAATTCGATACGGGGGGGTATACCCGAAAAATGAAAAAACCCAAATTTTGAAGGTCGATATCTCGGCATCTATGGGAGCTATCGGGAAAATTCCAGCGGTTTTGTCTTAGTTTCGTCATTCTGAATCCCACGAAACCATCCGCAAGGTCGTAGCTCTTACGATAGCTGAGATATGGCATTTTTGATGCCCATTTTTGGCCTCAAAAACGGACGTCGAAAACAACTTTTTCAGGATTTTCAAAGTGCTCTCATTCCCTTAGTTCTGCTCGGATCCTGTTATAACCCGGTGTTTTCGTAATCTAGGTGACCCAAATAACACGCTGGTATACTTAGTTTGATTTCGAAAAAAATCAATTTTTGGTGAAAAAATTCGATACGGGGGGGTATACCCGAAAAATGAAAAAACCCAAACTTTAAAGGTCGATATCTCAGCTTCTATGGGAGCTATCGGGAAAATTCCGACGGTTTTGTCTTAGTTTCGTCATTTTGAATTCAACGAGACCATCCGCAAGGTCGCAGCTCTTACGATAGCCGAGATATGGCATTTTTGATGCCTATTTTTGGCCTCAAAAAATTTCGAATTTTTTCACCAAAAAATCAATTTTTGGTGAAAAAATTCGATACGGGGGGGGTATACCCGAAAAATGAAAAAACCCAAACTTTGAAGGTCGATATCCCGGCTTCTATGGGAGCTATCGGGAAAATTCCAACAGTTTTGTCTTAGTTTCATCATTCTGAATCCAACGAAACCATCCGCAAGGTCGTAGCTCTTACGATAGCCGAGATATGGCATTTTTGATGCCCATTTTTGGCCTCAAAAACGGACGTCGAAAACGACTTTTTCAGGATTTTCAAAGTGCTCTCATTCCCTTAGTTCTGCTCGGATTCTGTTATAACCCGGTGTTTTCGTAATCTAGGTGGCCCAAATAACACGCTGGTATACTTAGTTTGATTTCGAAAAAAATCAATTTTTGGTGAAAAAATTCGATACGGGGGGGTATACCCGAAAAATGAAAAAACCCAAACTTTAAAGGTCGATATCTCAGCTTCTATGGGAGCTATCGGGAAAATTCCAACAGTTTTGTCTTAGTTTTATCATTCTGAATCCAACGAGACCATCCGCAAGGTCGCAGCTCTTACGATAGCCGAGATATGGCATTTTTGATGCCCATTTTTGGCCTCAAAAAATTTCGAATTTTTTCACCAAAAAATCAATTTTTGGTGAAAAAATTCGATACGGGGGGGTATACCCGAAAAATGAAAAAATCCAAACTTTGAAGGTCGATATCTCAGCTTCTATGGGAGCTATAACCCGGTGTTTTCGTAATCTAGGTGACCCAAATAACACGCTGGTATACTTAGTTTGATTTCGAAATAAATCAATTTTTGGTGAAAAAATTCGATACGGGGGGGGTATACCCGAAAAATGAAAAAACCCAAACTTTGAAGGTCGATATCCCGGCTTCTATGGGAGCTATCGGGAAAATTCCAACAGTTTTGTCTTAGTTTCATCATTCTGAATCCAACGAAACCATCCGCAAGGTCGTAGCTTTTACGATAGCCGAGATATGGCATTTTTGATGCCCATTTTTGGCCTCAAAAACGGACGTCGAAAACGACTTTTTCAGGATTTTCAAAGTGCTCTCATTCCCTTAGTTCTGCTCGGATCCTGTTATAACCCGGTGTTTTCGTAATCTAGGTGACCCAAATAACACGCTGGTATACTTAGTTTGATTTCGAAATAAATCAATTTTTGGTGAAAAAATTCGATACGGGGGGGTATACCCGAAAAATGAAAAAAACCCAAATTTTGAAGGTCGATATCTCGGCATCTATGGGAGCTATCGGGAAAATTCCAGCGGTTTTGTCTTAGTTTCGTCATTCTGAATCCCACGAAACCATCCGCAAGGTCGTAGCTCTTACGATAGCCGAGATATGGCATTTTTGATGCCCATTTTTGGCCTCAAAAACGGACGTCGAAAACAACTTTTTCAGGATTTTCAAAGTGCTCTCATTCCCTTAGTTCTGCTCGGATCCTGTTATAACCCGGTGTTTTCGTAATCTAGGTGGCCCAAATAACACGCTGGTATACTTAGTTTGATTTCGAAAAAAATCAATTTTTGGTGAAAAAATTCGATACGGGGGGGTATACCCGAAAAATGAAAAAACCCAAACTTTAAAGGTCGATATCTCAGCTTCTATGGGAGCTATCGGGAAAATTCCGACGGTTTTGTCTTAGTTTCGTCATTTTGAATTCAACGAGACCATCCGCAAGGTCGCAGCTCTTACGATAGCCGAGATATGGCATTTTTGATGCCCATTTTTGGCCTCAAAAACGGACGTCGAAAACGACTTTTTTAGGATTTTCAAAGTGCTCTCATTCCCTTAGTTCTGCTCGGATCCTGTTATAACCCGGTGTTTTCGTAATCTAGGTGACCCAAATAACACGCTGGTATACTTAGTTTGATTTCGAAAAAAATCAATTTTTGGTGAAAAAATTCGATATGGGGGGGTATACCCGAAAAATGAAAAAACCCAAACTTTAAAGGTCGATATCTCAGCTTCTATGGGAGCTATCGGGAAAATTCCGACGGTTTTGTCTTAGTTTCGTCATTTTGAATTCAACGAGACCATCCGCAAGGTCGCAGCTCTTACGATAGCCGAGATATGGCATTTTTGATGCCCATTTTTGGCCTCAAAAAATTTCGAATTTTTTCACCAAAAAATCAATTTTTGGTGAAAAAATTCGATACGGGGGGGTATACCCGAAAAATGAAAAAATCCAAACTTTGAAGGTCGATATCTCAGCTTCTATGGGAGCTATCAGGAAAATTCCGATGGTTTTGTCTTAGTTTCGTCATTCTGAATCCAACGAGACTATCCGCAAGGTCGCAGCTCTTACGATAGCCGAGATATGGCATTTTTGATGCCCATTTTTGGCCTCAAAAACGGACGTCGAAAACGACTTTTTTAGGATTTTCAAAGTGCTCTCATTCCCTTAGTTCTGCTCGGATCCTGTTATAACCCGGTGTTTTCGTAATCTAGGTGACCCAAATAACACGCTGGTATACTTAGTTTGATTTCGAAAAAAATCAATTTTTGGTGAAAAAATTCGATACGGGGGGGTATACCCGAAAAATGAAAAAACCCAAACTTTGAAGGTCGATATCTCGGCTTCTATGGGAGCTATCGGGAAAATTCCGACGGTTTTGTCTTAGTTTCGTCATTTTGAATTCAACAAGACCATCCGCAAGGTCGCAGCTCTTACGATAGCCGAGATATGGCATTTTTGATGCCCATTTTTGGCCTCAAAAACGGACGTCGAAAACGACTTTTTTAGGATTTTCAAAGTGCTCTCATTCCCTTAGTTCTGCTCGGATCCTGTTATAACCCGGTGTTTTCGTAATCTAGGTGACCCAAATAACACGCTGGTATACTTAGTCTTATTTCGAAAAAAATCAATTTTTGGTGAAAAAATTCGATACGGAGGTCGCAGCTCTTACGATAGCCGAGATATGGCATTTTTGATGCCCATTTTTGGCCTCAAAAACGGACGTCGAAGACGACTTTTTTAGGATTTTCAAAGTGCTCTCATTCCCTTAGTTCTGCTCGGATCCTGTTATAACCCGGTGTTTTCGTAATCTAGGTGACCCAAATAACACGCTGGTATACTTAGTTTGATTTCGAAAAAAATCAATTTTTGGTGAAAAAATTCGATACGGGGGGGTATACCCGAAAAATGAAAAAACCCAAACTTTGAAGGTCGATATCTCGGCTTCTATGGGAGCTATCGGGAAAATTCCAACGGTTTTGTCTTAGTTTCGTCATTCTGAATTCAACGAGACCATCCGCAAGGTCGTAGCTCTTACGATAGCCGAGATATGGCATTTTTGATGCCCATTTTTGGCCTCAAAAACGGACGTCGAAAACGACTTTTTTAGGATTTTCAAAGTGCTCTCATTCCCTTAGTTCTGCTCGGATCCTGTTATAACCCGGTGTTTTGGTAATCTAGGTGACCCAAATAACACGCTGGTATACTTAGTTTGATTTCGAAAAAAATCAATTTTTGGTTAAAAAAATTCGATACGGGGGGGTATACCTGAAAAATGAAAAAACCCAAATTTTGAAGGTCGATATCTCCGCTTCTATGGGAGCTATCGGGAAAATTCCCACGGTTTTGTCTTAGTTTCGTCATTCTGAATTTAACGAGACCATCCGCAAGGTCGTAGCTCTTACGATAGCCGAGATATGGCATTTTTGATGCCCATTTTTGGCCTCAAAAACGGACGTCGAAAACGACTTTTTCAGGATTTTCAAAGTGCTCTCATTCCCTTAGTTCTGCTCGGATCCTGTTATAACCCGGTGTTTTCGTAATCTAGGTGACCCAAATAACACGCTGGTATACTTAGTTTGATTTCGAAAAAAATCAATTTTTGGTGAAAAAATTCGATACGGGGGGGGTATACCCGAAAAATGAAAAGACCCAAACTTTGAAGGTCGATATCTCGGCTTCTATGGGAGCTATCGGGAAAATTCCAACGGTTTTGTCTTAGTTTCATCATTCTGAATCCAACGAAACCATCCGCAAGGTCGTAGCTCTTACGATAGCCGAGATATGGCATTTTTGATGCCCATTTTTGGCCTCAAAAACGGACGTCGAAAACGACTTTTTCAGGATTTTCAAAGTGCTCTCATTCCCTTAGTTCTGCTCGGATCCTGTTATAACCCGGTGTTTTCGTAATCTAGGTGACCCAAATAACACGCTGGTATACTTAGTTTGATTTCGAAAAAATCAATTTTTGGTGAAAAAATTCGATACGGGGGGGTATACCCGAAAAATGAAAAAACCCAAATTTTGAAGGTCGATATCTCGGCTTCTATGGGAGCTATCGGGAAAATTCCCACGGTTTTGTCTTAGTTTCGTCATTCTGAATTCAACGAGACCATCCGCAAGGTCGTAGCTCTTACGATAGTTGAGATATGTCATTTTTGATGCCCATTTTTGCCTCAAAAACGGACGTCGAAAACGACTTTTTCAGGATTTTCAAAGTGCTCTCATTCCCTTAGTTCTGCTCGGATCCTGTTATAACCCGGTGTTTTCGTAATCTAGGTGACCCAAATAACACGCTGGTATACTTAGTTTGATTTCGAAAAAAATCAATTTTTGGTGAAAAAATTCGATACGGGGGGGTATACCTGAAAAATGAAAAAACCCAAACTTTGAAGGTCGATATCTCGGCTTCTATGGGAGCTATCGGGAAAATTCCAACGGTTTTGTCTTAGTTTCGTCATTCTGAATTTAACGAGACCATCCGCAAGGTCGTAGCTCTTACGATAGCCGAGATATGGCATTTTTGATGCCCATTTTTGGCCTCAAAAACGGACGTCGAAAACGACTTTTTCAGGATTTTCAAAGTGCTCTCATTCCCTTAGTTCTGCTCGGATCCTGTTATAACCCGGTGTTTTCGTAATCTAGGTGACCCAAATAACACGCTGGTATACTTAGTTTGATTTCGAAAAAAATCAATTTTTGGTGAAAAAATTCGATACGGGGGGGTATACCTGAAAAATGAAAAAACCCAAACTTTGAAGGTCTATATCTCGGCTTCTATGGGAGCTATCGGGAAAATTGCAACGGTTTTGTCTTAGTTTCGTCATTCTGAATTTAACGAGACCATCCTCAAGGTCGTAGCTCTTACGATAGTTGAGATATGTCATTTTTGATGCCCATTTTTGGCCTAAAAAAGGGACGTCGAAAACGACTTTTTCAGGATTTTCAAAGTGCTCTCATTCCCTTAGTTCTGCTCGGATCCTGTTATAACCCGGTGTTTTCGTAATCTAGGTGACCCAAATAACACGCTGGTATACTTAGTTTGATTTCGAAAAAAATCAATTTTTGGTGAAAAAATTCGATACGGGGGGGGTATACCCGAAAAATGAAAAGACCCAAACTTTGAAGGTCGATATCTCGGCTTCTATGGGAGCTATCGGGAAAATTCCAACGGTTTTGTCTTAGTTTCATCATTCTGAATCCAACGAAACCATCCGCAAGGTCGTAGCTCTTACGATAGCCGAGATATGGCATTTTTGATGCCCATTTTTGGCCTCAAAAACGGACGTCGAAAACGACTTTTTCAGGATTTTCAAAGTGCTCTCATTCCCTTAGTTCTGCTCGGATCCTGTTATAACCCGGTGTTTTCGTAATCTAGGTGACCCAAATAACACGCTGGTATACTTAGTTTGATTTCGAAAAAATCAATTTTTGGTGAAAAAATTCGATACGGGGGGGTATACCCGAAAAATGAAAAAACTCAAACTTTGAAGGTCGATATCTCGGCTTCTATGGGAGCTATCGGGAAAATTTTGACGGTTTTGTCTTAGTTTCATCATTTTGAATTCAACGAGACCATCCGCAAGGTCGCAGCTCTTACGATAGCCGAGATATGGCATTTTTGATGCCCATTTTTGGCCTCAAAAACGGACGTCGAAAACGACTTTTTTAGGATTTTCAAAGTGCTCTCATTCCCTTAGTTCTGCTCGGATCCTGTTATAACCCGGTGTTTTCGTAATCTAGGTGACCCAAATAACACGCTGGTATACTTAGTTTGATTTCGAAAAAAATCAATTTTTGGTGAAAAAATTCGATACGGGGGGGTATACCCGAAAAATGAAAAAACCCAAATTTTGAAGGTCGATATCTCGGCTTCTATGGGAGCTATCGGGAAAATTCCCACGGTTTTGTCTTAGTTTCGTCATTCTGAATTCAACGAGACCATCCGCAAGGTCGTAGCTCTTACGATAGTTGAGATATGTCATTTTTGATGCCCATTTTTGCCTCAAAAACGGACGTCGAAAACGACTTTTTCAGGATTTTCAAAGTGCTCTCATTCCCTTAGTTCTGCTCGGATCCTGTTATAACCCGGTGTTTTCGTAATCTAGGTGACCCAAATAACACGCTGGTATACTTAGTTTGATTTCGAAAAAAATCAATTTTTGGTGAAAAAATTCGATACGGGGGGGTATACCTGAAAAATGAAAAAACCCAAACTTTGAAGGTCGATATCTCGGCTTCTATGGGAGCTATCGGGAAAATTGCAACGGTTTTGTCTTAGTTTCGTCATTCTGAATTTAACGAGACCATCCGCAAGGTCGTAGCTCTTACGATAGTTGAGATATGTCATTTTTGATGCCCATTTTTGGCCTAAAAAAGGGACGTCGAAAACGACTTTTTCAGGATTTTCAAAGTGCTCTCATTCCCTTAGTTCTGCTCGGATCCTGTTATAACCCGGTGTTTTCGTAATCTAGGTGACCCAAATAACACGCTGGTATACTTAGTTTGATTTCGAAAAAAATCAATTTTTGGTGAAAAAATTCGATACGGGGGGGTATACCTGAAAAATGAAAAAACCCAAACTTTGAAGGTCGATATCTCGGCTTCTATGGGAGCTATCGGGAAAATTGCAACGGTTTTGTCTTAGTTTCGTCATTCTGAATTCAACGAGACCATCCGCAAGGTCGTAGCTCTTACGATAGTTGAGATATGTCATTTTTGATGCCCATTTTTGCCTCAAAAACGGACGTCGAAAACGACTTTTTCAGGATTTTCAAAGTGCTCTCATTCCCTTAGTTCTGCTCGGATCCTGTTATAACCCGGTGTTTTCGTAATCTAGGTGACCCAAATAACACGCTGGTATACTTAGTTTGATTTCGAAAAAAATCAATTTTTGGTGAAAAAATTCGATACGGGGGGGTATACCTGAAAAATGAAAAAACCCAAACTTTGAAGGTCGATATCTCGGCTTCTATGGGAGCTATCGGGAAAATTCCAACGGTTTTGTCTTAGTTTCGTCATTCTGAATTTAACGAGACCATCCGCAAGGTCGTAGCTCTTACGATAGCCGAGATATGGCATTTTTGATGCCCATTTTTGGCCTCAAAAACGGACGTCGAAAACGACTTTTTCAGGATTTTCAAAGTGCTCTCATTCCCTTAGTTCTGCTCGGATCCTGTTATAACCCGGTGTTTTCGTAATCTAGGTGACCCAAATAACACGCTGGTATACTTAGTTTGATTTCGAAAAAAATCAATTTTTGGTGAAAAAATTCGATACGGGGGGGTATACCTGAAAAATGAAAAAACCCAAACTTTGAAGGTCGATATCTCGGCTTCTATGGGAGCTATCGGGAAAATTGCAACGGTTTTGTCTTAGTTTCGTCATTCTGAATTTAACGAGACCATCCGCAAGGTCGTAACTCTTACGATAGCCGAGATATGGCATTTTTGATGCCCATTTTTGCCTCAAAAACGGACGTCGAAAACGACTTTTTCAGGATTTTCAAAGTGCTCTCATTCCCTTAGTTCTGCTCGGATCCTGTTATAACCCGGTGTTTTCGTAATCTAGGTGACCCAAATAACACGCTGGTATACTTAGTTTGATTTCGAAAAAAATCAATTTTTGGTGAAAAAATTCGATACGGGGGGGTATACCTGAAAAATGAAAAAACCCAAACTTTGAAGGTCGATATCTCGGCTTCTATGGGAGCTATCGGGAAAATTCCAACGGTTTTGTCTTAGTTTCGTCATTCTGAATTTAACGAGACCATCCGCAAGGTCGTAGCTCTTACGATAGCCGAGATATGGCATTTTTGATGCCCATTTTTGGCCTCAAAAACGGACGTCGAAAACGACTTTTTCAGGATTTTCAAAGTGCCCTCATTCCCTTAGTTCTGCTCGGATCCACACATCTCGTGAGAGTTCGTAATCTAGGTGACCCAAATAACACGCTGGTATACTTAGTTTGATTTCGAAAAAAATCAATTTTTGGTGAAAAAATTCGATACGGGGGGGTATACCTGAAAAATGAAAAAACCCAAACTTTGAAGGTCGATATCTCGGCTTCTATGGGAGCTATCGGGAAAATTGCAACGGTTTTGTCTTAGTTTCGTCATTCTGAATTTAACGAGACCATCCGCAAGGTCGTAGCTCTTACGATAGCCGAGATATGGCATTTTTGATGCCCATTTTTAACCTAAAAAACGGACGTCGAAAACGACTTTTTCAGGTTTTTCAAAGTGCTCTCATTTCCTTAGTTCTGCTCGGATCCTGTTATAACCCGGTGTTTTCGTAATCTAGGTGACCCAAATAACACGCTGGTATACTTAGTTTGATTTCGAAAAAAATCAATTTTTGGTGAAAAAATTCGATACGGGGGGGGTATACCTGAAAAATGAAAAAACCCAAACTTTGAAGGTCGATATCTCGGCTTCTATGGGAGCTATCGGGAAAATTCCAACGGTTTTGTCTTAGTTTCGTCATTCTGAATTTAACGAGACCATCCGCAAGGTCGTAGCTCTTACGATAGCCGAGATATGGCATTTTTGATGCCCATTTTTGGCCTCAAAAACGGACGTCGAAAACGACTTTTTTAGGATTTTCAAAGTGCTCTCATTCCCTTAGTTCTGCTCGGATCCTGTTATAACCCGGTGTTTTCGTAATCTAGGTGACCCAAATAACACGCTGGTATACTTAGTTTGATTTCGAAAAAAAATCAATTTTTGGTGAAAAAATTCGATACGGGGGGGTATACCCGAAAAATGAAAAACCCAAACTTTGAAGGTCGATATCTCGGCTTCTATGGGAGCTATCGGGAAAATTCCAACGGTTTTGTCTTAGTTTCGTCATTCTGAATTCAACGAGACCATCCGCAAGGTCGTAGCTCTTACGATAGCCGAGATATGGCATTTTTGATGCCCATTTTTGGCCTCAAAAACGGACGTCGAAAACGACTTTTTTAGGATTTTCAAAGTGCTCTCATTCCCTTAGTTCTGCTCGGATCCTGTTATAACCCGGTGTTTTGGTAATCTAGGTGACCCAAATAACACGCTGGTATACTTAGTTTGATTTCGAAAAAAATCAATTTTTGGTGAAAAAATTCGATACGGGGGGGGTATACCTGAAAAATGAAAAAACCCAAATTTTGAAGGTCGATATCTCCGCTTCTATGGGAGCTATCGGGAAAATTCCCACGGTTTTGTCTTAGTTTCGTCATTCTGAATTTAACGAGACCATCCGCAAGGTCGTAGCTCTTACGATAGCCGAGATATGGCATTTTTGATGCCCATTTTTAACCTAAAAAACGGACGTCGAAAACGACTTTTTCAGGATTTTCAAAGTGCTCTCATTCCCTTAGTTCTGCTCGGATCCTGTTATAACCCGGTGTTTTCGTAATCTAGGTGACCCAAATAACACGCTGGTATACTTAGTTTGATTTCGAAAAAAAATCAATTTTTGGTGAAAAAATTCGATACGGGGGGGGTATACCCGAAAAATGAAAAGACCCAAACTTTAAAGGTCGATATCTCGGCTTCTATGGGAGCTATCGGGAAAATTCCAACGGTTTTGTCTTAGTTTCATCATTCTGAATCCAACGAAACCATCCGCAAGGTCGTAGCTCTTACGATAGCCGAGATATGGCATTTTTGATGCCCATTTTTGGCCTCAAAAACGGACGTCGAAAACGACTTTTTCAGGATTTTCAAAGTGCTCTCATTCCCTTAGTTCTGCTCGGATCCTGTTATAACCCGGTGTTTTCGTAAACCCAAATAACACGCTGGTATACTTAGTTTGATTTCGAAAAAATCAATTTTTGGTGAAAAAATTCGATACGGGGGGGTATACCCGAAAAATGAAAAAACCCAAACTTTGAAGGTCGATATCTCGGCTTCTATGGGAGCTATCGGGAAAATTCCGACGGTTTTGTCTTAGTTTCGTCATTTTGAATTCAACGAGACCATCCGCAAGGTCGCAGCTCTTACGATAGCCGAGATATGGCATTTTTGATGCCCATTTTTGGCCTCAAAAACGGACGTCGAAAACGACTTTTTTAGGATTTTCAAAGTGCTCTCATTCCCTTAGTTCTGCTCGGATCCTGTTATAACCCGGTGTTTTCGTAATCTAGGTGACCCAAATAACACGCTGGTATACTTAGTTTGATTTCGAAAAAAATCAATTTTTGGTGAAAAAATTCGATACGGGGGGGTATACCCGAAAAATGAAAAAACCCAAACTTTGAAGGTCGATATCTCGGCTTCTATGGGAGCTATCGGGAAAATTCCAACGGTTTTGTCTTAGTTTCGTCATTCTGAATTCAACGAGACCATCCGCAAGGTCGTAGCTTTTACGATAGCCAAGATATGGCATTTTTGATGCCCATTTTTGGCCTCAAAAACGGACGTCGAAAACGACTTTTTTAGGATTTTCAAAGTGCTCTCATTCCCTTAGTTCTGCTCGGATCCTGTTATAACCCGGTGTTTTCGTAATCTAGGTGACCCAAATAACACGCTGGTATACTTAGTTTGATTTCGAAAAAAATCAATTTTTGGTGAAAAAATTCGATACGGGGGGGTATACCCGAAAAATGAAAAAACCCAAATTTTGAAGGTCGATATCTCGGCATCTATGGGAGCTATCGGGAAAATTCCAGCGGTTTTGTCTTAGTTTCGTCATTCTGAATCCCACGAAACCATCCGCAAGGTCGCAGCTCTTACGATAGCCGAGATATGGCATTTTTGATGCCCATTTTTGGCCTCAAAAACGGACGTCGAAAACGACTTTTTTAGGATTTTCAAAGTGCTCTCATTCCCTTAGTTCTGCTCGGATCCTGTTATAACCCGGTGTTTTCGTAATCTAGGTGACCCAAATAACACGCTGGTATACTTAGTTTGATTTCGAAAAAAATCAATTTTTGGTGAAAAAATTCGATACGGGGGGGTATACCCGAAAAATGAAAAAACCCAAATTTTGAAGGTCGATATCTCGGCTTCTATGGGAGCTATCGGGAAAATTCCAACGGTTTTGTCTTAGTTTCGTCATTCTGAATTCAACAAGACCATCCGCAAGGTCGTAGCTCTTACGATAGCCGAGATATGGCATTTTTGATGCCCATTTTTGGCCTCAAAAACGGACGTCGAAAAAACGACTTTTTTAGGATTTTCAAAGTGCTCTCATTCCCTTAGTTCTGCTCGGATCCTGTTATAACCCGGTGTTTTCGTAATCTAGGTGACCCAAATAACACGCTGGTATAGTTAGTTTTTATTTCGAAAAAAATCAATTTTTGGTGAAAAAATTCGATACGGGGGGGTATACCTGAAAAATGAAAAAACCCAAACTTTGAAGGTCGATATCTCGGCTTCTATGGGAGCTATCGGGAAAATTCCGACGGTTTTGTCTTAGTTTCGTCATTCTGAATTTAACGAGAACCATCCGCAAGGTCGTAGCTCTTACGATAGCCGAGATATGGCATTTTGAATGCCCATTTTTGGCCTCAAAAACGGACGTCGAAAACGACTTTTTTCAGGATTTTCAAAGTGCTCTCATTCCCTTAGTTCTGCTCGGATCCTGTTATAACCCGGTGTTTTCGTAATCTAGGTGACCCAAATAACACGCTGGTATACTTAGTTTGATTTCGAAAAAAATCAATTTTTGGTGAA
Source organism: Anthonomus grandis grandis (assembly GCF_022605725.1). Taxonomy (NCBI): domain Eukaryota; kingdom Metazoa; phylum Arthropoda; class Insecta; order Coleoptera; family Curculionidae; genus Anthonomus; species Anthonomus grandis. The sequence goes on from NW_026088514.1 coordinate 32,700, forward strand.
AAAATTCGATACGGGGGGGGTATACCCGAAAAATGAAAAAACCCAAACTTTGAAGGTCGATATCTCGGCTTCTATGGGAGCTATCGGGAAAATTCCGACGGTTTTGTCTTAGTTTCGTCATTTTGAATTCAACGAGACCATCCGCAAGGTCGCAGCTCTTACGATAGCCGAGATATGGCATTTTTGATGCCCATTTTTGGCCTCAAAAACGGACGTCGAAAACGACTTTTTCAGGATTTTCAAAGTGCTCTCATTCCCTTAGTTCTGCTCGGATCCTGTTATAACCCGGTGTTTTCGTAATCTAGGTGACCCAAATAACACGCTGGTATACTTAGTTTGATTTCGAAAAAAATCAATTTTTGGTGAAAAAATTCGATACGGGGGGGTATACCCGAAAAATGAAAAAACCCAAACTTTGAAGGTCGATATCTCGGCTTCTATGGGAGCTATCGGAAAATTCCGACGGTTTTGTCTTAGTTTCGTCATTTTGAATTCAACGAGACCATCCGCAAGGTCGCAGCTCTTACGATAGCCGAGATATGGCATTTTTTGATGCCCATTTTTGGCCTCAAAAACGGGACGTCGAAAACGACTTTTTTAGGATTTTCAAAGTGCTCTCATTCCCTTAGTTCTGCTCGGATCCTGTTATAACCCGGTGTTTTCGTAATCTAGGTGACCCAAATAACACGCTGGTATACTTAGTTTTATTTCGAAAAAAATCAATTTTTGGTGAAAAAATTCGATACGGGGGGGTATACCCGAAAAAATGAAAAAACCCAAATTTTGAAGGTCGATATCTCGGCATCTATGGGAGCTATCGGGAAAATTCCAGCGGTTTTGTCTTAGTTTCGTCATTCTGAATCCCACGAAACCATCCGCAAGGTCGCAGCTCTTACGATAGCCGAGATATGGCATTTTTGATGCCCATTTTTGGCCTCAAAAACGGACGTCGAAAACGACTTTTTTAGGATTTTCAAAGTGCTCTCATTCCCTTAGTTCTGCTCGGATCCTGTTATAACCCGGTGTTTTCGTAATCTAGGTGACCCAAATAACACGCTGGTATACTTAGTTTTATTTCGAAAAAAATCAATTTTTGGTGAAAAAATTCGATACGGGGGGGTATACCCGAAAAATGAAAAAACCCAAACTTTGAGGGTCGATATTTCGGCTTCTATGGGAGCTATCGGAAAAATTCCAACGGTTTTGTCTTAGTTTCGTAATTTTGAATTCAACGAGACCATCCGCAAGGTCGCAGCTCTTACGATAGCCGAGATATGGCATTTTTGATGCCCATTTTTGGCCTCAAAAAATTTCGAATTTTTTCACCAAAAAATCAATTTTTGGTGAAAAAATTCGATACGGGGGGTGTTACCCGAAAAATGAAAAAACCCAAATTTTGAAGGTCGATATCTCGGCATCTATGGGAGCTATCGGGAAAATTCCAGCGGTTTTGTCTTAGTTTCGTCATTCTGAATCCCACGAAACCATCCGCAAAGTCGTAGCTCTTACGATAGCCGAGATATGGCATTTTTGATGCCCATTTTTGGCCTCAAAAACGGACGTCGAAAACGACTTTTTCCGGATTTTCAAAGTGCTCTCATTCCCTTAGTTCTGCTCGGATCCTGTTATAACCCGGTGTTTTCGTAATCTAGGTGACCCAAATAACACGCTGGTATACTTAGTTTGATTTCGAAAAAAATCAATTTTTGGTGAAAAAATTCGATACGGAGGTCGCAGCTCTTACGATAGCCGAGATATGGCATTTTTGATGCCCATTTTTGGCCTCAAAAACGGACGTCGAAAACGACTTTTTTAGGATTTTCAAAGTGCTCTCATTCCCTTAGTTCTGCTCGGATCCTGTTATAACCCGGTGTTTTCGTAATCTAGGTGACCCAAATAACACGCTGGTATACTTAGTTTGATTTTGAAAAAAATCAATTTTTGGTGAAAAAATTCGATACGGGGGGTATACCCGAAAAATGAAAAGACCCAAACTTTGAAGGTCGATATCTCGGCTTCTATGGGAGCTATCGGGAAAATTCCAACGGTTTTGTCTTAGTTTCATCATTCTGAATCCAACGAAACCATCCGCAAGGTCGCAGCTCTTACGATAGCCGAGATATGGCATTTTTGATGCCCATTTTTGGCCTCAAAAACGGACGTCGAAAACGACTTTTTTAGGATTTTCAAAGTGCTCTCATTCCCTTAGTTCTGCTCGGATCCTGTTATAACCCGGTGTTTTTTTGTAATCTAGGTGACCCAAATAACACGCTGGTATACTTAGTTTGATTTCGAAAAAAATCAATTTTTGGTGAAAAAATTCGATACGGGGGGGTATACCTGAAAAATGAAAAAACCCAAACTTTGAAGGTCGATATCTCGGCTTCTATGGGAGCTATCGGGAAAATTCCAACGGTTTTGTCTTAGTTTCGTCATTCTGAATTTAACGAGACCATCCGCAAGGTCGTAGCTCTTACGATAGCCGAGATATGGCATTTTTGATGCCCATTTTTGGCCTCAAAAACGGACGTCGAAAACGACTTTTTCAGGATTTTCAAAGTCCTCTCATTCCCTTAGTTCTGCTCGGATCCTGTTATAACCCGGTGTTTTCGTAATCTAGGTGACCCAAATAACACGCTGGTATACTTAGTTTGATTTCGAAAAAAATCAATTTTTGGTGAAAAAATTCGATACGGGGGGGTATACCTGAAAAATGAAAAAACCCAAACTTTGAAGGTCGATATCTCGGCTTCTATGGGAGCTATCGGGAAAATTGCAACGGTTTTGTCTTAGTTTCGTCATTCTGAATTTAACGAGACCATCCGCAAGGTCGCAGCTCTTACGATAGCCGAGATATGGCATTTTTGATGCCCATTTTTGGCCTCAAAAACGGACGTCGAAAACGACTTTTTTAGGATTTTCAAAGTGCTCTCATTCCCTTAGTTCTGCTCGGATCCTGTTATAACCCGGTGTTTTCGTAATCTAGGTGACCCAAATAACACGCTGGTATACTTAGTTTGATTTCGAAAAAAATCAATTTTTGGTGAAAAAATTCGATACGGGGGGGTATACCCGAAAAATGAAAAAACCCAAACTTTGAAGGTCGATATCTCGGCTTCTATGGGAGCTATCGGGAAAATTCCGACGGTTTTGTCTTAGTTTCGTCATTTTGAATTCAACGAGACCATCCGCAAGGTCGCAGCTCTTACGATAGCCGAGATATGGCATTTTTGATGCCCATTTTTGGCCTCAAAAACGGACGTCGAAAACGACTTTTTTAGGATTTTCAAAGTGCTCTCATTCCCTTAGTTCTGCTCGGATCCTGTTATAACCCGGTGTTTTCGTAATCTAGGTGACCCAAATAACACGCTGGTATACTTAGTTTTATTTCGAAAAAAAATCAATTTTTGGTGAAAAAATTCGATACGGGGGGGTATACCCGAAAAATGAAAAAACCCAAATTTTGAAGGTCGATATCTCGGCATCTATGGGAGCTATCGGGAAAATTCCAGCGGTTTTGTCTTAGTTTCGTCATTCTGAATCCCACGAAACCATCCGCAAGGTCGCAGCTCTTACGATAGCCGAGATATGGCATTTTTGATGCCCATTTTTGGCCTCAAAAACGGACGTCGAAAACGACTTTTTTAGGATTTTCAAAGTGCTCTCATTCCCTTAGTTCTGCTCGGATCCTGTTATAACCCGGTGTTTTCGTAATCTAGGTGACCCAAATAACACGCTGGTATACTTAGTTTGATTTCGAAAAAAATCAATTTTTGGTGAAAAAATTCGATACGGGGGGGTATACCTGAAAAATGAAAAAACCCAAACTTTGAAGGTCGATATCTCGGCTTCTATGGGAGCTATCGGGAAAATTCCAACGGTTTTGTCTTAGTTTCGTCATTCTGAATTCAACGAGACCATCCGCAAGGTCGTAGCTTTTACGATAGCCGAGATATGGCATTTTTGATGCCCATTTTTGGCCTCAAAAAATTTCGAATTTTTTCACCAAAAAATCAATTTTTGGTGAAAAAATTCGATACGGGGGGGTATACCCGAAAAATGAAAAAACCCAAATTTTGAAGGTCGATATCTCGGCATCTATGGGAGCTATCGGGAAAATTCCAGCGGTTTTGTCTTAGTTTCGTCATTCTGAATCCCACGAAACCATCCGCAAGGTCGTAGCTCTTACGATAGCCGAGATATGGCATTTTTGATGCCCATTTTTGGCCTCAAAAACGGACGTCGAAAACGACTTTTTCCGGATTTTCAAAGTGCTCTCATTCCCTTAGTTCTGCTCGGATCCTGTAATAACCCGGTGTTTTCGTAATCTAGGTGACCCAAATAACACGCTGGTATACTTAGTTTGATTTCAAAAAAAATCAATTTTTGGTGAAAAAATTCGATACGGGGAGGTATACCCGAAAAATGAAAAAACCCAAACTTTGAAGGTCGATATCTCGGCTTCTATGGGAGCTATCGGGAAAATTCCAACGGTTTTGTCTTAGTTTCGTCATTCTGAATTCAACGAGACCATCCGCAAGGTCGTAGCTTTTACGATAGCCGAGATATGGCATTTTTGATGCCCATTTTTGGCCTCAAAAACGGACGTCGAAAACGACTTTTTCAGGATTTTCAAAGTGCTCTCATTCCCTTAGTTCTGCTCGGATCCTGTTATAACCCGGTGTTTTCGTAATCTAGGTGACCCAAATAACACGCTGGTATACTTAGTTTGATTTCGAAAAAAATCAATTTTTGGTGAAAAAATTCGATACGGGGGGGTATACCCGAAAAATGAAAAAACCCAAACTTTGAAGGTCGATATCTCGGCTTCTATGGGAGCTATCGGGAAAATTCCAACGGTTTTGTCTTAGTTTCGTCATTCTGAATTCAACGAGACCATCGGCAAGGTCGTAGCTTTTACGATAGCCGAGATATGGCATTTTTGATGCCCATTTTTGGCCTCAAAAACGGACGTCGAAAACGACTTTTTCAGGATTTTCAAAGTGCTCTCATTCCCTTAGTTCTGCTCGAATCCTGTTATAACCCGGTGTTTTCGTAATCTAGGTGACTCAAATAACACGCTGGTATACTTAGTTTGATTTTGAAAAAAATCAGTTTTTGGTGAAAAAATTCGATACCCCCCCGTATCTAGGTGACCCAAATAACACGCTGGTATACTTAGTTTGATTTCGAAAAAAATCAATTTTTGGTGAAAAAATTCGATACGGAGGTCGCAGCTCTTACGATAGCCGAGATATGGCATTTTTGATGCCCATTTTTGGCCTCAAAAACGGACGTCGAAAACGACTTTTTTAGGATTTTCAAAGTGCTCTCATTCCCTTAGTTCTGCTCGGATCCTGTTATAACCCGGTGTTTTCGTAATCTAGGTGACCCAAATAACACGCTGGTATACTTAGTTTGATTTTGAAAAAAATCAATTTTTGGTGAAAAAATTCGATACGGGGGGGTATACCCGAAAAATGAAAAGACCCAAACTTTGAAGGTCGATATCTCGGCTTCTATGGGAGCTATCGGGAAAATTCCAACGGTTTTGTCTTAGTTTCATCATTCTGAATCCAACGAAACCATCCGCAAGGTCGTAGCTCTTACGATAACCGAGATATGGCATTTTTGATGCCCATTTTTGGCCTCAAAAACGGACGTCGAAAACGACTTTTTCAGGATTTTCAAAGTGCTCTCATATCCTTAGTTCTGCTCGGATCCTGTTATAACCCGGTGTTTTCGTAATCTAGGTGACCCAAATAACACGCTGGTATACTTAGTTTTATTTCGAAAAAAATCAATTTTTGGTGAAAAAATTCGATACGGGGGGGGGGTATACCCGAAAAATGAAAAGACCCAAACTTTGAAGGTCGATATCTCGGCTTCTATGGGAGCTATCGGGAAAATTCCAACGGTTTTGTCTTAGTTTCGTCATTCTGAATTCAACGAGACCATCGGCAAGGTCGTAGCTTTTACGATAGCCGAGATATGGCATTTTTGATGCCCATTTTTGGCCTCAAAAACGGACGTCGAAAACGACTTTTTCAGGATTTTCAAAGTGCTCTCATTCCCTTAGTTCTGCTCGAATCCTGTTATAACCCGGTGTTTTCGTAATCTAGGTGACTCAAATAACACGCTGGTATACTTAGTTTGATTTTGAAAAAAATCAGTTTTTTGTGAAAAAATTTGATACCCCCCCGTATCTAGGTGACCCAAATAACACGCTGGTATACTTAGTTTGATTTCGAAAAAAATCAATTTTTGGTGAAAAAATTCGATACGGGGGGGTATACCCGAAAAATGAAAAAATCCAAACTTTGAAGGTCGATATCTCAGCTTCTATGGGAGCTATCGGGAAAATTCCGACGGTTTTGTCTTAGTTTCGTCATTCTGAATCCAACGAGACTATCCGCAAGGTCGTAGCTCTTACGATAGCCGAGATATGGCATTTTTGATGCCCATTTTTGGCCTCAAAAACGGACGTCGAAAACGACTTTTTCAGGATTTTCAAAGTGCTCTCATTCCCTTAGTTCTGCTCGGATCCTGTTATAACCCGGTGTTTTCGTAATCTAGGTGACCCAAATAACACGCTGGTATACTTAGTTTGATTTCGAAAAAAATCAATTTTTGGTGAAAAAATTCGATACGGGGGGGGTATACCCGAAAAATGAAAAGACCCAAACTTTGAAGGTCGATATCTCGGCTTCTATGGGAGCTATCGGGAAAATTCCAACGGTTTTGTCTTAGTTTCATCATTCTGAATCCAACGAAACCATCCGCAAGGTCGTAGCTCTTACGATAGCCGAGATATGGCATTTTTGATGCCCATTTTTGGCCTCAAAAACGGACGTCGAAAACGACTTTTTCAGGATTTTCAAAGTGCTCTCATATCCTTAGTTCTGCTCGGATCCTGTTATAACCCGGTGTTTTCGTAATCTAGGTGACCCAAATAACACGCTGGTATACTTAGTTTGATTTCGAAAAAAATCAATTTTTGGTGAAAAAATTCGATACGGAGGTCGCAGCTCTTACGATAGCCGAGATATGGCATTTTTGATGCCCATTTTTGGCCTCAAAAACGGACGTCGAAAACGACTTTTTCAGGATTTTCAAAGTGCTCTCATTCCCTTAGTTCTGCTCGGATCCTGTTATAACCCGGTGTTTTCGTAAACTAGGTGACCCAAATAACACGCTGGTATACTTAGTTTGATTTTGAAAAAAATCAATTTTTGGTGAAAAAATTCGATACGGGGGGGTATACCCGAAAAATGAAAAGTCCCAAACTTTGAAGGTCGATATCTCGGCTTCTATGGGAGCTATCGGGAAAATTCCAACGGTTTTGTCTTAGTTTCATCATTCTGAATCCAACGAAACCATCCGCAAGGTCGTAGCTCTTACGATAGCCGAGATATGGCATTTTTGATGCCCATTTTTGGCCTCAAAAACGGACGTCGAAAACGACTTTTTCAGGATTTTCAAAGTGCTCTCATTCCCTTAGTTCTGCTCGGATCCTGTTATAACCCGGTGTTTTCGTAATCTAGGTGACCCAAATAACACGCTGGTATACTTAGTTTGATTTCGAAAAAAATCAATTTTTGGTGAAAAAATTCGATACGGGGGGGTATACCTGAAAAATGAAAAAACCCAAACTTTGAAGGTCGATATCTCGGCTTCTATGGGAGCTATCGGGAAAATTGCAACGGTTTTGTCTTAGTTTCGTCATTCTGAATTTAACGAGACCATCCGCAAGGTCGTAGCTCTTACGATAGCCGAGATATGGCATTTTTGATGCCCATTTTTGGCCTCAAAAACGGACGTCGAAAACGACTTTTTCAGGATTTTCAAAGTGCTCTCATTCCCTTAGTTCTGCTCGGATCCTGTTATAACCCGGTGTTTTCGTAATCTAGGTGACCCAAATAACACGCTGGTATACTTAGTTTGATTTCGAAAAAAATCAATTTTTGGTGAAAAAATTCGATACGGGGGGGTATACTTGAAAAATGAAAAAACCCAAACTTTGAAGGTCGATATCTCGGCTTCTATGGGAGCTATCGGGAAAATTCCAACGGTTTTGTCTTAGTTTCGTCATTCTGAAATCGTAGCTCTTACGATAGCCGAGATATGGCATTTTTGATGCCCATTTTTGGCCTCAAAAACGGACGTCGAAAACGACTTTTTCAGGATTTTCAAAGTGCTCTCATTCCCTTAGTTCTGCTCGGATCCTGTTATAACCCGGTGTTTTCGTAATCTAGGTGACCCAAATAACACGCTGGTATACTTAGTTTGATTTCGAAAAAAATCAATTTTTGGTGAAAAAATTCGATACGGGGGGGTATACCCGAAAAATGAAAAAACCCAAACTTTGAAGGTCGATATCTCGGCTTCTATGGGAGCTATCGGGAAAATTCCGACGGTTTTGTCTTAGTTTCGTCATTTTGAATTCAACGAGACCATCCGCAAGGTCGCAGCTCTTACGATAGCCGAGATATGGCATTTTTGATGCCCATTTTTGGCCTCAAAAACGGACGTCGAAAACGACTTTTTTAGGATTTTCAAAGTGCTCTCATTCCCTTAGTTCTGCTCGGATCCTGTTATAACCCGGTGTTTTCGTAATCTAGGTGACCCAAATAACACGCTGGTATACTTAGTTTGATTTTGAAAAAAATCAGTTTTTGGTGAAAAAACTCGATACGGGGGAGGGTATACCTGAAAAATGAAAAAACCCAAACTTTGAAGGTCGATATCTCGGCTTCTATGGGAGCTATCGGGAAAATTGCAACGGTTTTGTCTTAGTTTCGTCATTCTGAATTTAACGAGACCATCCGCAAGGTCGTAGCTCTTACGATAGCCGAGATATGACATTTTTGATGCCCATTTTTGGCCTCAAAAACGGACGTCGAAAACGACTTTTTCAGGATTTTCAAAGTGCTCTCATTCCCTTAGTTCTGCTCGGATCCTGTTATAACCCGGTGTTTTCGTAATCTAGGTGACCCAAATAACACGCTGGTATACTTAGTTTGATTTCGAAAAAAATCAATTTTTGGTGAAAAAATTCGATACGGGGGGGTATACCCGAAAAATGAAAAAACCCAAACTTTGAAGGTCGATATCTCGGCTTCTATGGGAGCTATCGGGAAAATTCCGACGGTTTTGTCTTAGTTTCGTCATTTTGAATTCAACGAGACCATCCGCAAGGTCGCAGCTCTTACAATAGCCGAGATATGGCATTTTTGATGCCCATTTTTGGCCTCAAAAACGGACGTCGAAAACGACTTTTTTAGGATTTTCAAAGTGCTCTCATTCCCTTAGTTCTGCTCGGATCCTGTTATAACCCGGTGTTTTCGTAATCTAGGTGACCCAAATAACACGCTGGTATACTTAGTTTGATTTCGAAAAAAATCAATTTTTGGTGAAAAAATTCGATACGGGGGGGTATACCCGAAAAATGAAAAAACCCAAACTTTGAAGGTCGATATCTCGGCTTCTATGGGAGCTATCGGGAAAATTCCGACGGTTTTGTCTTAGTTTCGTCATTTTGAATTCAACGAGACCATCCGCAAGGTCGCAGCTCTTACGATAGCCGAGATATGGCATTTTTGATGCCCATTTTTGGCCTCAAAAACGGACGTCGAAAACGACTTTTTTAGGATATTCAAAGTGCTCTCATTCCCTTAGTTCTGCTCGCATCCTGTTATAACCCGGTGTTTTCGTAATCTAGGTGACCCAAATAACACGCTGGTATACTTAGTTTTATTTCGAAAAAAATCAGTTTTTGGTGAAAAAACTCGATACGGGGGGGGTATACCCGAAAAATGAAAAAATCCAAACTTTGAAGGTCGATATCTCAGCTTCTATGGGAGCTATCAGGAAAATTCCGACGGTTTTGTCTTAGTTTCGTCATTCTGAATCCAACGAGACTATCCGCAAGGTCGTAGCTCTTACGATAGCCGAGATATGGCATTTTTGATGCCCATTTTTGGCCTCAAAAACGGACGTCGAAAACGACTTTTTTAGGATTTTCAAAGTGCTCTCATTCCCTTAGTTCTGCTCGGATCCTGTTATAACCCGGTGTTTTGGTAATCTAGGTGACCCAAATAACACGCTGGTATACTTAGTTTTATTTCGAAAAAAATCAATTTTTGGTGAAAAAATTCGATACGGGGGGGTATACCCGAAAAATGAAAAAACCCAAATTTTGAAGGTCGATATCTCGGCATCTATGGGAGCTATCGGGAAAATTCCAGCGGTTTTGTCTTAGTTTCGTCATTCTGAATCCCACGAAACCATCCGCAAGGTCGCAGCTCTTACGATAGCCGAGATATGGCATTTTTGATGCCCATTTTTGGCCTCAAAAACGGACGTCGAAAACGACTTTTTTAGGATTTTCAAAATGCTCTCATTCCCTTAGTTCTGCTCGGATCCTGTTATAACCCGGTGTTTTCGTAATCTAGGTGACCCAAATAACACGCTGGTATACTTAGTTTGATTTCGAAAAAAATCAATTTTTGGTGAAAAAATTCGATACGGGGGGGTATACCCGAAAAATGAAAAAACCCAAACTTTGAAGGTCGATATCTCGGCTTCTATGGGAGCTATCGGGAAAATTCCAACGGTTTTGTCTTAGTTTCGTCATTCTGAATTCAACGAGACCATCCGCAAGGTCGTAGCTTTTACGATAGCCGAGATATGGCATTTTTGATGCCCATTTTTGGCCTCAAAAACGGACGTCGAAAACGACTTTTTCAGGATTTTCAAAGTGCTCTCATTCCCTTAGTTCAGCTCGGATCCTGTTATAACCCGGTGTTTTCTAATCTAGGTGACCCAAATAACACGCTGGTATACTTAGTTTGATTTCGAAAAAAATCAATTTTTGGTGAAAAAATTCGATACGGGGGGGTATACCCGAAAAATGAAAAAACCCAAACTTTGAGGGTCGATATCTCGGCTTCTATGGGAGCTATCGGAAAAATTCCAACGGTTTTGTCTTAGTTTCGTCATTCTGAATCCAACGAAACCATCCGCAAGGTCGTAGCTCTTACTATAGCCGAGATATGGCATTTTTGATGCCCATTTTTGGCCTAAAAAACGGACGTCGAAAACGACTTTTTCAGGTTTTTTAAAGTGCTCTCATTCCCTTAGTTCTGCTCGGATCCTGTTATAACCCGGTGTTTTCGTAATCTAGGTGACCCAAATAACACGCTGGTATACTTAGTTTGATTTCGAAAAAAATCAATTTTTGGTGAAAAAATTCGATACGGGGGGGTATACCCGAAAAATGATAAAACCCAAACTTTGAAGGTCGATATCTCGGCTTCTATGGGAGCTATCGGGAAAATTCCAACGGTTTTGTCTTAGTTTCGTCATTCTGAATCAAACGAGACTATCCGCAAGGTCGTAGCTCTTACGATAGCCGAGATATGGCATTTTTGATGCCCATTTTTGGCCTAAAAAACGGACGTCGAAAACGACTTTTTCAGGATTTTCAAAGTGCTCTCATTCCCTTAGTTCTGCTCGGATCCTGTTATAACCCGGTGTTTTCGTAATCTAGGTGACCCAAATAACACGCTGGTATACTTAGTTTGATTTCGAAAAAAATCAATTTTTGGTGAAAAAATTCGATACGGGGGGGTATACCCGAAAAATGAAAAAACCCAAATTTTGAAGGTCGATATCTCGGCATCTATGGGAGCTATCGGGAAAATTCCAGCGGTTTTGTCTTAGTTTCGTCATTCTGAATCCCACGAAACCATCCGCAAGGTCGTAGCTCTTACGATAGCCGAGATATGGCATTTTTGATGCCCATTTTTGGCCTCAAAAACGGACGTCGAAAACGACTTTTTCAGGATTTTCAAAGTGCTCTCATTCCCTTAGTTCTGCTCGGATCCTGTTATAACCCGGTGTTTTCGTAATCTAGGTGACTCAAATAACACGCTGGTATACTTAGTTTGATTTTGAAAAAAATCAGTTTTTGGTGAAAAAATTCGATACGGGGGGGGTATACCTGAAAAATGAAAAAACCCAAACTTTGAAGGTCGATATCTCGGCTTCTATGGAAGCTATGGGGAAAATTCCGACGGTTTTGTCTTAGTTTCGTCATTCTGAATCCAACGAGACCATCCGCAATGTCGTAGCTCTTACAATAGCCGAGATATGGCATTTTTGATGCCCATTTTTGGCCTCAAAAACGGACGTCGAAAACGACTTTTTCAGGATTTTCAAAGTGCTCTCATTCCCTTAGTTCTGCTCGGATCCTGTTATAACCCGGTGTTTTCGTAATCGAGGTGACCCAAATTGTAAAGTAAAATGTTTTCTAGCGCCTCCACCATTTATTGTAACTTATAACTTCATACATGTTTGCCTTTAGTTTTTAATGTAAACCTTGCTTAATGTAAATAGTTATTTTTATAGGAATATTTAGTTTTATTTGGTTGGCAATTGTGAGTTATAAAAGCGCATGAGGGGGCTCTCCCCCCTCCCTTTTTAATCTGTACATAGAACGGTAAAGAACGGCAAGACCAATATAAACACTGAAGACTGAAAAACAGGTGATTTTAATTTCCCTCGAAATTCCTAAAAAACATATAAAATATTAAGAAAACTAAACGTTACACAAATAACACGCTGGTATACTTAGTTTGATTTCGAAAAAAATCAATTTTTGGTGAAAAAATTCGATACGGGGGGGTATACCCGAAAAATGAAAAAACCAGAAACCAGAAAAAAAAAACCTTTGAAGGTCGATATCTCGGCTTCTATGGGAGCTATCGGGAAAATTCCAACGGTTTTGTCTTAGTTTCGTCATTCTGAATTCAACGAGACCATCCGCAAGGTCGTAGCTTTTACGATAGCCGAGATATGGCATTTTTGATGCCCATTTTTGGCCTCAAAAACGGACGTCGAAAACGACTTTTTCAGGATTTTCAAAGTGCTCTCATTCCCTTAGTTCTGCTCGGATCCTGTTATAACCCGGTGTTTTCGTAATCTAGGTGACTCAAATAACACGCTGGTATACTTAGTTTGATTTTGAAAAAAATCAGTTTTTGGTGAAAAAATTCGATACGGGGGGGTATACCTGAAAAATGAAAAAACCCAAACTTTGAAGGTCGATATCTCGGCATCTATGGGAGCTATCGGGAAAATTCCAGCGGTTTTGTCTTAGTTTCGTCATTCTGAATCCCACGAAACCATCCGCAAGGTCGTAGCTCTTACAATAGCCGAGATATGGCATTTTTGATGCCCATTTTTAGCCTCAAAAACGGACGTCGAAAACGACTTTTTCAGGATTTTCAAAGTGCTCTCATTCCCTTAGTTCTGCTCGGATCCTGTTATAACCCGGTGTTTTCGTAATCTAGGTGACCCAAATAATACGCTGGTATACTTAGTTTAATATCGAAAAAAATCAATTTTTGGTGAAAAAATTCGATACGGGGCGGTATACCCGAAAAATAAAAAAACCCAAACTTTGAAGGTCGATATCTCGGCTTCTATGGGAGCTATCGGGAAAATTCCGACGGTTTTCTCTTAGTTTCGTCATTTTGAATTTAACGAGACCATCCGCAAGGTCGCAGCTCTTACGATAGCCGAGATATGGCATTTTTGATGCCCATTTTTGGCCTCAAAAACGGACGTCGAAAACGACTTTTTTAGGATTTTCAAAGTGCTCTCATTCCCTTAGTTCTGCTCGGAACCTGTTATAACCCGGTGTTTTCATAATCTAGGTGACCCAAATAACACGCTGGTATACTTAGTTTGATTTCGAAAAAAATCAATTTTTGGTGAAAAAATTCGATACGGGGGGGTATACCCGAAAAATGAAAAAACCAGAAACCAGAAAAAAAAAACCTTTGAAGGTCGATATCTCGGCTTCTATGGGAGCTATCGGGAAAATTCCAACGGTTTTGTCTTAGTTTCGTCATTCTGAATTCAACGAGACCATCCGCAAGGTCGTAGCTTTTACGATAGCCGAGATATGGCATTTTTGATGCCCATTTTTGGCCTCAAAAACGGACGTCGAAAACGACTTTTTCAGGATTTTCAAAGTGCTCTCATTCCCTTAGTTCTGCTCGGATCCTGTTATAACCCGGTGTTTTCGTAATCTAGGTGACTCAAATAACACGCTGGTATACTTAGTTTGATTTCGAAAAAAATCAATTTTTGGTGAAAAAATTCGATACGGGAGGGTATACCCGAAAAATGAAAAAACCCAAACTTTGAAGGTCTATATCTCGGCTTCTATGGCAGCCATCGGGAAAACTCCAACGGTTTTGTCTTAGTTTCGTCATTCTGAATCCAACGAGACCATCCGCAAGGTCCTAGCTCTTACGATAGCCGAGATATGGCATTTTTGATGCCCATTTTTTGGCTTAAAAACGGACGGCGAAAACGACTTTTTTAGGATTTTCAAAGTGCTCTCATTCCCTTAGTTCTGCTCGGATCCTGTTATAACCCGGTGTTTTCGTAATCGAGGTGACCCAAATAACACGCTGGTATACTTAGTTTAATATCGAAAAAAATCAATTTTTGGTGAAAAAATTCGATACGGGGCGGTATACCCGAAAAATAAAAAAACCCAAACTTTGAAGGTCGATATCTCGGCTTCTATGGGAGCTATCGGGAAAATTCCGACGGTTTTGTCTTAGTTTCGTCATTTTGAATTTAACGAGACCATCCGCAAGGTCGCAGCTCTTACGATAGCCGAGATATGGCATTTTTGATGCCCATTTTTGGCCTCAAAAACGGACGTCGAAAACGACTTTTTTAGGATTTTCAAAGTGCTCTCATTCCCTTAGTTCTGCTCGGATCCTGTTATAACCCGGTGTTTCATAATCTAGGTGACCCAAATAACACGCTGGTATACTTAGTTTGATTTCGAAAAAAATCAATTTTTGGTGAAAAAATTCGATACGGGGGGGTATACCCGAAAAATGAAAAAACCCAAATTTTGAAGGTCGATATCTCGGCATCTATGGGAGCTATCGGGAAAATTCCAGCGGTTTTGTCTTAGTTTCGTCATTCTGAATCCCACGAAACCATCCGCAAGGTCGTAGCTCTTACGATAGCCGAGATATGGCATTTTTGATGCCCATTTTTGGCCTCAAAAACGGACGTCGAAAACGACTTTTTCAGGATTTTCAAAGTGCTCTCATTCTCTTAGTTCTGCTCGGATCCTGTTATAACCCGGTGTTTTCGTAATCTAGGTGACCCAAATAACACGCTGGTATACTTAGTTTGATTTCGAAAAAAATCAATTTTTGGTGAAAAAATTCGATACGGGGGGGTATACCCGAAAAATGAAAAAACCCAAACTTTAAAGGTCGATATCTTAGCTTCTATGGGAGCTATCGGGAAAATTCCGACGGTTTTGTCTTAGTTTCGTCATTCTGAATCCCACGAAACCATCCGCAAGGTCGTAGCTCTTACGATAGCCGAGATATGGCATTTTTGATGCCCATTTTTGGCCTCAAAAACGGACGTCGAAAACGACTTTTTCAGGATTTTCAAAGTGCTCTCATTCCCTTAGTTCTGCTCGGATCCTGTTATAACCCGGTGTTTTCGTAATCTAGGTGACCCAAATAACACGCTGGTATACTTAGTTTGATTTCGAAAAAAATCAATTTTTGGTGAAAAAATTCGATACGGGGGGGTATACCCGAAAAATGAAAAAACCCAAACTTTAAAGGTCGATATCTCAGCTGCTATGGGAGCTATCGGGAAAATTCCGACGGTTTTGTCTTAGTTTCGTCATTTTGAATTCAACGAGACCATCCGCAAGGTCGCAGCTCTTACGATAGCCGAGATATGGCATTTTTGATGCCCATTTTTGGCCTCAAAAACGGACGTCGAAAACGACTTTTTCAGGATTTTTAAAGTGCTCTCATTCCCTTAGTTCTGCTCGGATCCTGTTATAACCCGGTGTTTTCGTAATCTAGGTGACCCAAATAACACGCTGGTATACTTAGTTTGATTTCGAAAAAAATCAATTTTTGGTGAAAAAATTCGATACGGGGGGGGTATACCCTAAAAATGAAAAGACCCAAACTTTGAAGGTTGATATCTCGGCTTCTATGGGAGCTATCGGGAAAATTCCAACGGTTTTGTCTTAGTTTCGTCATTCTGAATCCAACGAGACCATCCGCAATGTCCTAGCTCTTACGATAGCCGAGATATGGCATTTTTGATGCCCATTTTTGGCCTCAAAAACGGACGTCGAAAACGACTTTTTCAGGATTTTCAAAGTGCTCTCATTCCCTTAGTTCTGCTCGGATCCTGTTATAACCCGGTGTTTTCGTAATCTAGGTGACCCAAATAATACGCTGGTATACTTAGTTTGATTTCGAAAAAAATCAATTTTTGGTGAAAAAATTCGATACGGGGGGGTATACCCGAAAAATGAAAAAACCCAAACTTTGAGGGTCGATATCTCGGCTTCTATGGGAGCTATCGGGAAAATTCCAATGGTTTTGTCTTAGTTTCGTCATTTTGAATTCAACGAGACCATCCGCAAGGTCGCAGCTCTTACGATAGCCGAGATATGGCATTTTTGATGCCCATTTTTGGCCTCAAAAACGGACGTCGAAAACGACTTTTTCAGGATTTTTAAAGTGCTCTCATTCCCTTAGTTCTGCTCGGATCCTGTTATAACCCGGTGTTTTCGTAATCTAGGTGACCCAAATAACACGCTGGTATACTTAGTTTGATTTTGAAAAAAATCAGTTTTTGGTGAAAAAACTCGATACGGGGGGGGTATACCCGAAAAATGAAAAAATCCAAACTTTGAAGGTCGATATCTCAGCTTCTATGGGAGCTATCAGGAAAATTCCGACGGTTTTGTCTTAGTTTCGTCATTCTGAATCCAACGAGACCATCCGCAATGTCCTAGCTCTTACGATAGCCGAGATATGGCATTTTTGATGCCCATTTTTGACCTCAAAAACGGACGTCGAAAACGACTTTTTCAGGATTTTCAAAGTGGTCTCATTCCCTTAGTTCTGCTCGGATCCTGTTATAACCCGGTGTTTTCGTAATCTAGGTGACCCAAATAACACGCTGGTATACTTAGTTTGATTTCGAAAAAAATCAATTTTTGGTGAGAAAATTCGATACGGGGGGGTATACCCGAAAAATGAAAAAACCCAAACTTTGAAGGTCTATATCTCGGCTTCTATGGCAGCCATCGGGAAAATTCCAACGGTTTTGTCTTAGTTTCGTCATTCTGAATCCAACGAGACCATCCGCAATATCCTAGCTCTTACGATAGCCGAGATATGGCATTTTTGATGCCCATTTTTGGCCTCAAAAACGGACGTCGAAAACGACTTTTTCAGGATTTTCAAAGTGCTCTCATTCCCTTAGTTCTGCTCGGATCCTGTTATAACCCGGTGTTTTCGTAATCTAGGTGACCCAAATAATACGCTGGTATACTTAGTTTGATTTCGAAAAAAATCAATTTTTGGTGAAAAAATTCGATACGGGGGGGTATACCCGAAAAATGAAAAAACCCAAACTTTGAAGGTCGATATCTCAGCTTCTATGGGAGCTATCAGGAAAATTCCGACGGTTTTGTCTTAGTTTCGTCATTCTGAATCCAACGAGACCATCCGCAATGTCCTAGCTCTTACGATAGCCGAGATATGGCATTTTTGATGCCCATTTTTGGCCTCAAAAACGGACGTCGAAAACGACTTTTTCAGGATTTTCAAAGTGCTCTCATTCCCTTAGTTCTGCTCGGATCCTGTTATAACCCGGTGTTTTCGTAATCTAGGTGACCCAAATAATACGCTGGTATACTTAGTTTGATTTCGAAAAAAATCAATTTTTGGTGAAAAAATTCGATACGGGGGGGTATACCCGAAAAATGAAAAAACCCAAACTTTGAAGGTCGATATCTCAGCTTCTATGGGAGCTATCAGGAAAATTCCGACGGTTTTGTCTTAGTTTCGTCATTCTGAATCCAACGAGACCATCCGCAATGTCCTAGCTCTTACGATAGCCGAGATATGGCATTTTTGATGCCCATTTTTGGCCTCAAAAACGGACGTCGAAAACGACTTTTTCAGGATTTTCAAAGTGCTCTCATTCCCTTAGTTCTGCTCGGATCCTGTTATAACCCGGTGTTTTCGTAATCTAGGTGACCCAAATAATACGCTGGTATACTTAGTTTGATTTTGAAAAAAATCAGTTTTTGGTGAAAAAACTCGATACGGGGGGGGGTATACCCGAAAAATGAAAAAATCCAAACTTTGAAGGTCGATATCTCAGCTTCTATGGGAGCTATCAGGAAAATTCCGACGGTTTTGTCTTAGTTTCGTCATTCTGAATCCAACGAGACCATCCGCAATGTCCTAGCTCTTACGATAGCCGAGATATGGCATTTTTGATGCCCATTTTTGGCCTCAAAAACGGACGTCGAAAACGACTTTTTCAGGATTTTCAAAGTGCTCTCATTCCCTTAGTTCTGCTCGGATCCTGTTATAACCCGGTGTTTTCGTAATCTAGGTGACCCAAATAACACGCTGGTATACTTAGTTTGATTTCGAAAAAAATCAATTTTTGGTGAGAAAATTCGATACGGGGGGGTATACCCGAAAAATGAAAAAACCCAAACTTTGAAGGTCTATATCTCGGCTTCTATGGCAGCCATCGGGAAAATTCCAACGGTTTTGTCTTAGTTTCGTCATTCTGAATCCAACGAGACCATCCGCAATGTCCTAGCTCTTACGATAGCCGAGATATGGCATTTTTGATGCCCATTTTTGGCCTCAAAAACGGACGTCGAAAACGACTTTTTCAGGATTTTCAAAGTGCTCTCATTCCCTTAGTTCTGCTCGGATCCTGTTATAACCCGGTGTTTTCGTAATCTAGGTGACCCAAATAATACGCTGGTATACTTAGTTTGATTTCGAAAAAAATCAATTTTTGGTGAAAAAATTCGATACGGGGGGGTATACCCGAAAAATGAAAAAACCCAAACTTTGAGGGTCGATATCTCGGCTTCTATGGGAGCTATCGGGAAAATTCCAATGGTTTTGTCTTAGTTTCGTCATTCTGAATCCAACGAAACCATCCGCAAGGTCGTAGCTCTTACGATAGCCGAGATATGGCATTTTTGATGCCCATTTTTGGCCTCAAAAACGGACGTCGAAAACGACTTTTTCAGGATTTTCAAAGTGCTCTCATTCCCTTAGTTCTGCTCGGATCCTGTTATAACCCGGTGTTTTCGTAATCTAGGTGACCCAAATAACACGCTGGTATACTTAGTTTGATTTTGAAAAAAATCAGTTTTTGGTGAAAAAACTCGATACGGGGGGGGGTATACCCGAAAAATGAAAAAATCCAAACTTTGAAGGTCGATATCTCAGCTTCTATGGGAGCTATCAGGAAAATTCCGACGGTTTTGTCTTAGTTTCGTCATTCTGAATCCAACGAGACTATCCGCAAGGTCGTAGCTCTTACGATAGCCGAGATATGGCATTTTTGATGCCCATTTTTGGCCTCAAAAACGGACGTCGAAAACGACTTTTTCAGGATTTTCAAAGTGCTCTCATTCCCTTAGTTCTGCTCGGATCCTGTTATAACCCGGTGTTTTCGTAATCTAGGTGACCCAAATAACACGCTGGTATACTTAGTTTGATTTCGAAAAAAATCAATTTTTGGTGAAAAAATTCGATACGGGGGGGTATACCTGAAAAATGAAAAAACCCAAACTTTGAAGGTCGATATCTCGGCTTCTATGGGAGCTATCGGGAAAATTCCAACGGTTTTGTCTTAGTTTCGTCATTCTGAATTTAACGAGACCATCCGCAAGGTCGTAGCTCTTACGATAGCCGAGATATGGCATTTTTGATGCCCATTTTTGGCCTCAAAAACGGACGTCGAAAACGACTTTTTCAGGATTTTCAAAGTGCTCTCATTCCCTTAGTTCTGCTCGGATCCTGTTATAACCCGGTGTTTTCGTAATCTAGGTGACCCAAATAACACGCTGGTATACTTAGTTTGATTTTGAAAAAAATCAATTTTTGGTGAAAAAATTCGATACGGGGGGGTATATCCGAAAAATGAAAAAACCCAAACTTTGAAGGTCGATATCTCGGCTTCTATGGGAGCTATCGGGAAAATTCCGACGGTTTTGTCTTAGTTTCGTCATTTTGAATTCAACGAGACCATCCGCAAGGTCGCAGCTCTTACGATAGCCGAGATATGGCATTTTTGATGCCCATTTTTGGCCTCAAAAACGGACGTCGAAAACGACTTTTTTAGGATTTTCAAAGTGCTCTCATTCCCTTAGTTCTGCTCGGATCCTGTTATAACCCGGTGTTTTCGTAATCTAGGTGACCCAAATAACACGCTGGTATACTTAGTTTGATTTCGAAAAAAATCAATTTTTGGTGAAAAAATTCGATACGGGGGGGTATACCCGAAAAATGAAAAAACCCAAACTTTGAAGGTCGATATCTCGGCTTCTATGGGAGCTATCGGGAAAATTCCGACGGTTTTGTCTTAGTTTCGTCATTTTGAATTCAACGAGACCATCCGCAAGGTCGCAGCTCTTACGATAGCCGAGATATGGCATTTTTGATGCCCATTTTTGGCCTCAAAAACGGACGTCGAAAACGACTTTTTTAGGATATTCAAAGTGCTCTCATTCCCTTAGTTCTGCTCGCATCCTGTTATAACCCGGTGTTTTCGTAATCTAGGTGACCCAAATAACACGCTGGTATACTTAGTTTTATTTCGAAAAAAATCAATTTTTGGTGAAAAAATTCGATACGGGGGGGTATACCCGAAAAATGAAAAAACCCAAATTTTGAAGGTCGATATCTCGGCATCTATGGGAGCTATCGGGAAAATTCCAGCGGTTTTGTCTTAGTTTCGTCATTCTGAATCCCACGAATCCATCCGCAAGGTCGTAGCTCTTACGATAGTTGAGATATGTCATTTTTGATGCCCATTTTTGCCTCAAAAACGGACGTCGAAAACGACTTTTTCAGGATTTTCAAAGTGCTCTCATTCCCTTAGTTCTGCTCGGATCCTGTTATAACCCGGTGTTTTCGTAATCTAGGTGACCCAAATAACACGCTGGTATACTTAGTTTGATTTCGAAAAAAATCAATTTTTGGTGAAAAAATTCGATACGGGGGGGGTATACCCTAAAAATGAAAAGACCCAAACTTTGAAGGTTGATATCTCGGCTTCTATGGGAGCTATCGGGAAAATTCCAACGGTTTTGTCTTAGTTTCGTCATTCTGAATCCAACGAGACCATCCGCAATGTCCTAGCTCTTACGATAGCCGAGATATGGCATTTTTGATGCCCATTTTTGGCCTCAAAAACGGACGTCGAAAACGACTTTTTCAGGATTTTCAAAGTGCTCTCATTCCCTTAGTTCTGCTCGGATCCTGTTATAACCCGGTGTTTTCGTAATCTAGGTGACCCAAATAATACGCTGGTATACTTAGTTTGATTTCGAAAAAAATCAATTTTTGGTGAAAAAAATTCGATACGGGGGGGTATACCCGAAAAATGAAAAAACCCAAACTTTGAGGGTCGATATCTCGGCTTCTATGGGAGCTATCGGGAAAATTCCAATGGTTTTGTCTTAGTTTCGTCATTTTGAATTCAACGAGACCATCCGCAAGGTCGCAGCTCTTACGATAGCCGAGATATGGCATTTTTGATGCCCATTTTTGGCCTCAAAAACGGACGTCGAAAACGACTTTTTCAGGATTTTTAAAGTGCTCTCATTCCCTTAGTTCTGCTCGGATCCTGTTATAACCCGGTGTTTTCGTAATCTAGGTGACCCAAATAACACGCTGGTATACTTAGTTTGATTTTGAAAAAAATCAGTTTTTGGTGAAAAAACTCGATACGGGGGGGGTATACCCGAAAAATGAAAAAATCCAAACTTTGAAGGTCGATATCTCAGCTTCTATGGGAGCTATCAGGAAAATTCCGACGGTTTTGTCTTAGTTTCGTCATTCTGAATCCAACGAGACCATCCGCAATGTCCTAGCTCTTACGATAGCCGAGATATGGCATTTTTGATGCCCATTTTTGACCTCAAAAACGGACGTCGAAAACGACTTTTTCAGGATTTTCAAAGTGGTCTCATTCCCTTAGTTCTGCTCGGATCCTGTTATAACCCGGTGTTTTCGTAATCTAGGTGACCCAAATAACACGCTGGTATACTTAGTTTGATTTCGAAAAAAATCAATTTTTGGTGAGAAAATTCGATACGGGGGGGTATACCCGAAAAATGAAAAAACCCAAACTTTGAAGGTCTATATCTCGGCTTCTATGGCAGCCATCGGGAAAATTCCAACGGTTTTGTCTTAGTTTCGTCATTCTGAATCCAACGAGACCATCCGCAATATCCTAGCTCTTACGATAGCCGAGATATGGCATTTTTGATGCCCATTTTTGGCCTCAAAAACGGACGTCGAAAACGACTTTTTCAGGATTTTCAAAGTGCTCTCATTCCCTTAGTTCTGCTCGGATCCTGTTATAACCCGGTGTTTTCGTAATCTAGGTGACCCAAATAATACGCTGGTATACTTAGTTTGATTTCGAAAAAAATCAATTTTTGGTGAAAAAATTCGATACGGGGGGGTATACCCGAAAAATGAAAAAACCCAAACTTTGAAGGTCGATATCTCAGCTTCTATGGGAGCTATCAGGAAAATTCCGACGGTTTTGTCTTAGTTTCGTCATTCTGAATCCAACGAGACCATCCGCAATGTCCTAGCTCTTACGATAGCCGAGATATGGCATTTTTGATGCCCATTTTTGGCCTCAAAAACGGACGTCGAAAACGACTTTTTCAGGATTTTCAAAGTGCTCTCATTCCCTTAGTTCTGCTCGGATCCTGTTATAACCCGGTGTTTTCGTAATCTAGGTGACCCAAATAATACGCTGGTATACTTAGTTTGATTTCGAAAAAAATCAATTTTTGGTGAAAAAATTCGATACGGGGGGGTATACCCGAAAAATGAAAAAACCCAAACTTTGAAGGTCGATATCTCAGCTTCTATGGGAGCTATCAGGAAAATTCCGACGGTTTTGTCTTAGTTTCGTCATTCTGAATCCAACGAGACCATCCGCAATGTCCTAGCTCTTACGATAGCCGAGATATGGCATTTTTGATGCCCATTTTTGGCCTCAAAAACGGACGTCGAAAACGACTTTTTCAGGATTTTCAAAGTGCTCTCATTCCCTTAGTTCTGCTCGGATCCTGTTATAACCCGGTGTTTTCGTAATCTAGGTGACCCAAATAATACGCTGGTATACTTAGTTTGATTTTGAAAAAAATCAGTTTTTGGTGAAAAAACTCGATACGGGGGGGGTATACCCGAAAAATGAAAAAATCCAAACTTTGAAGGTCGATATCTCAGCTTCTATGGGAGCTATCAGGAAAATTCCGACGGTTTTGTCTTAGTTTCGTCATTCTGAATCCAACGAGACCATCCGCAATGTCCTAGCTCTTACGATAGCCGAGATATGGCATTTTTGATGCCCATTTTTGGCCTCAAAAACGGACGTCGAAAACGACTTTTTCAGGATTTTCAAAGTGCTCTCATTCCCTTAGTTCTGCTCGGATCCTGTTATAACCCGGTGTTTTCGTAATCTAGGTGACCCAAATAACACGCTGGTATACTTAGTTTGATTTCGAAAAAAATCAATTTTTGGTGAGAAAATTCGATACGGGGGGGTATACCCGAAAAATGAAAAAACCCAAACTTTGAAGGTCTATATCTCGGCTTCTATGGCAGCCATCGGGAAAATTCCAACGGTTTTGTCTTAGTTTCGTCATTCTGAATCCAACGAGACCATCCGCAATGTCCTAGCTCTTACGATAGCCGAGATATGGCATTTTTGATGCCCATTTTTGGCCTCAAAAACGGACGTCGAAAACGACTTTTTCAGGATTTTCAAAGTGCTCTCATTCCCTTAGTTCTGCTCGGATCCTGTTATAACCCGGTGTTTTCGTAATCTAGGTGACCCAAATAATACGCTGGTATACTTAGTTTGATTTCGAAAAAAATCAATTTTTGGTGAAAAAATTCGATACGGGGGGGGTATACCCGAAAAATGAAAAAACCCAAACTTTGAGGGTCGATATCTCGGCTTCTATGGGAGCTATCGGGAAAATTCCAATGGTTTTGTCTTAGTTTCGTCATTCTGAATCCAACGAAACCATCCGCAAGGTCGTAGCTCTTACGATAGCCGAGATATGGCATTTTTGATGCCCATTTTTGGCCTCAAAAACGGACGTCGAAAACGACTTTTTCAGGATTTTCAAAGTGCTCTCATTCCCTTAGTTCTGCTCGGATCCTGTTATAACCCGGTGTTTTCGTAATCTAGGTGACCCAAATAACACGCTGGTATACTTAGTTTGATTTTGAAAAAAATCAGTTTTTGGTGAAAAAACTCGATACGGGGGGGGGTATACCCGAAAAATGAAAAAATCCAAACTTTGAAGGTCGATATCTCAGCTTCTATGGGAGCTATCAGGAAAATTCCGACGGTTTTGTCTTAGTTTCGTCATTCTGAATCCAACGAGACTATCCGCAAGGTCGTAGCTCTTACGATAGCCGAGATATGGCATTTTTGATGCCCATTTTTGGCCTCAAAAACGGACGTCGAAAACGACTTTTTCAGGATTTTCAAAGTGCTCTCATTCCCTTAGTTCTGCTCGGATCCTGTTATAACCCGGTGTTTTCGTAATCTAGGTGACCCAAATAACACGCTGGTATACTTAGTTTGATTTCGAAAAAAATCAATTTTTGGTGAAAAAATTCGATACGGGGGGGTATACCTGAAAAATGAAAAAACCCAAACTTTGAAGGTCGATATCTCGGCTTCTATGGGAGCTATCGGGAAAATTCCAACGGTTTTGTCTTAGTTTCGTCATTCTGAATTTAACGAGACCATCCGCAAGGTCGTAGCTCTTACGATAGCCGAGATATGGCATTTTTGATGCCCATTTTTGGCCTCAAAAACGGACGTCGAAAACGACTTTTTCAGGATTTTCAAAGTGCTCTCATTCCCTTAGTTCTGCTCGGATCCTGTTATAACCCGGTGTTTTCGTAATCTAGGTGACCCAAATAACACGCTGGTATACTTAGTTTTATTTCGAAAAAAATCAATTTTTGGTGAAAAAATTCGATACGGGGGGGTATACCCGAAAAATGAAAAAACCCAAATTTTGAAGGTCGATATCTCGGCATCTATGGGAGCTATCGGGAAAATTCCAGCGGTTTTGTCTTAGTTTCGTCATTCTGAATCCCACGAATCCATCCGCAAGGTCGTAGCTCTTACGATAGTTGAGATATGTCATTTTTGATGCCCATTTTTGCCTCAAAAACGGACGTCGAAAACGACTTTTTCAGGATTTTCAAAGTGCTCTCATTCCCTTAGTTCTGCTCGGATCCTGTTATAACCCGGTGTTTTCGTAATCTAGGTGACCCAAATAACACGCTGGTATACTTAGTTTGATTTTGAAAAAAATCAGTTTTTGGTGAAAAAACTCGATACGGGGGGGTATACCCGAAAAATGAAAAAATCCAAACTTTGAAGGTCGATATCTCAGCTTCTATGGGAGCTATCAGGAAAATTCCGACGGTTTTGTCTTAGTTTCGTCATTCTGAATTTAACGAGACCATCCGCAAGGTCGTAGCTCTTACGATAGCCGAGATATGGCATTTTTGATGCCCATTTTTAACCTAAAAAACGGACGTCGAAAACGACTTTTTCAGGTTTTTCAAAGTGCTCTCATTTCCTTAGTTCTGCTCGGATCCTGTTATAACCCGGTGTTTTCGTAATCTAGGTGACCCAAATAACACGCTGGTATACTTAGTTTGATTTCGAAAAAAATCAATTTTTGGTGAAAAAATTCGATACGGGGGGGTATACCTGAAAAATGAAAAAACCCAAATTTTGAAGGTCGATATCTCCGCTTCTATGGGAGCTATCGGGAAAATTCCCACGGTTTTGTCTTAGTTTCGTCATTCTGAATTCAACGAGACCATCCGCAAGGTCGTAGCTCTTACGATAGTTGAGATATGGCATTTTTGATGCCCATTTTTGGCCTCAAAAACGGACGTCGAAAACGACTTTTTCAGGATTTTCAAAAAGCTCTCATTCCCTTAGTTCTGCTCGGATCCTGTTATAACCCGGTGTTTTCGTAATCTAGGTGACCCAAATAACACGCTGGTATACTTAGTTTGATTTCGAAAAAAATCAATTTTTGGTGAAAAAATTCGATACGGGGGGTATACCCGAAAAATGAAAAAACCCAAACTTTGAAGGTCGATATCTCCGCTTCTATGGGAGCTATCGGGAAAATTCCAACGGTTTTGTCTTAGTTTCGTCATTCTGAATTCAACGAGACCATCCGCAAGGTCGTAGCTTTTACGATAGCCGAGATATGGCATTTTTGATGCCCATTTTTGGCCTCAAAAACGGACGTCGAAAACGACTTTTTCAGGATTTTCAAAGTGCTCTCATTCCCTTAGTTCAGCTCGGATCCTGTTATAACCCGGTGTTTTCTAATCTAGGTGACCCAAATAACACGCTGGTATACTTAGTTTGATTTCGAAAAAAATCAATTTTTGGTGAAAAAATTCGATACGGGGGGGTATACCCGAAAAATGAAAAAACCCAAACTTTGAAGGTCGATATCTCGGCTTCTATGGGAGCTATCGGAAAAATTCCAACGGTTTTGTCTTAGTTTCGTCATTCTGAATCCAACGAAACCATCCGCAAGGTCGTAGCTCTTACTATAGCCGAGATATGGCATTTTTGATGCCCATTTTTGGCCTAAAAAACGGACGTCGAAAACGACTTTTTTAGGATTTTCAAAGTGCTCTCATTCCCTTAGTTCTGCTCGGATCCTGTTATAACCCGGTGTTTTCGTAATCTAGGTGACCCAAATAACACGCTGGTATACTTAGTTTGATTTCGAAAAAAATCAATTTTTGGTGAAAAAATTCGATACGGGGGGGTATACCCGAAAAATGAAAAAACCCAAACTTTGAAGGTCGATATCTCGGCTTCTATGGGAGCTATCGGGAAAATTCCAACGGTTTTGTCTTAGTTTCGTCATTCTGAATTCAACGAGACCATCCGCAAGGTCGTAGCTTTTACGATAGCCGAGATATGGCATTTTTGATGCCCATTTTTGGCCTCAAAAACGGACGTCGAAAACGACTTTTTCAGGATTTTCAAAGTGCTCTCATTCCCTTAGTTCAGCTCGGATCCTGTTATAACCCGGTGTTTTCTAATCTAGGTGACCCAAATAACACGCTGGTATACTTAGTTTGATTTCGAAAAAAATCAATTTTTGGTGAAAAAATTCGATACGGGGGGGTATACCCGAAAAATGAAAAAACCCAAACTTTGAAGGTCGATATCTCGGCTTCTATGGGAGCTATCGGAAAAATTCCAACGGTTTTGTCTTAGTTTCGTCATTCTGAATCCAACGAAACCATCCGCAAGGTCGTAGCTCTTACTATAGCCGAGATATGGCATTTTTGATGCCCATTTTTGGCCTAAAAAACGGACGTCGAAAACGACTTTTTTAGGATTTTCAAAGTGCTCTCATTCCCTTAGTTCTGCTCGGATCCTGTTATAACCCGGTGTTTTCGTAATCTAGGTGACCCAAATAACACGCTGGTATACTTAGTTTGATTTCGAAAAAAATCAATTTTTGGTGAAAAAATTCGATACGGGGGGGTATACCCGAAAAATGAAAAAACCCAAACTTTGAGGGTCGATATCTCGGCTTCTATGGGAGCTATCGGAAAAATTCCAACGGTTTTGTCTTAGTTTCGTCATTCTGAATCCAACGAAACCATCCGCAAGGTCGTAGCTCTTACTATAGCCGAGATATGGCATTTTTGATGCCCATTTTTGGCCTAAAAAACGGACGTCGAAAACGACTTTTTCAGGTTTTTCAAAGTGCTCTCATTCCCTTAGTTCTGCTCGGATCCTGTTATAACCCGGTGTTTTCGTAATCTAGGTGACCCAAATAATACGCTGGTATACTTAGTTTGATTTCGAAAAAAATCAATTTTTGGTGAAAAAATTCGATACGGGGGGGTATACCCGAAAAATGAAAAAACCCAAACTTTGAAGGTCGATATCTCGGCTTCTATGGGAGCTATCGGGAAAATTCCAACGGTTTTGTCTTAGTTTCGTCATTCTGAATCAAACGAGACTATCCGCAAGGTCGTAGCTCTTACGATAGCCGAGATATGGCATTTTTGATGCCCATTTTTGGCCTAAAAAACGGACGTCGAAAACGACTTTTTCAGGATTTTCAAAGTGCTCTCATTCCCTTAGTTCTGCTCGGATCCTGTTATAACCCGGTGTTTTCGTAATCGAGGTGACCCAAATAACACGCTGGTATACTTAGTTTGATTTCGAAAAAAATCAATTTTTGGTGAAAAAACTCGATACGGGGGGGTATACCCGAAAAATGAAAAAACCCAAATTTTGAAGGTCGATATCTCGGCATCTATGGGAGCTATCGGGAAAATTCCAGCGGTTTTGTCTTAGTTTCGTCATTCTGAATCCCACGAAACCATCCGCAAGGTCGTAGCTCTTACGATAGCCGAGATATGGCATTTTTGATGCCCATTTTTGGCCTAAAAAACGGACGTCGAAAACGACTTTTTCAGGATTTTCAAAGTGCTCTCATTCCCTTAGTTCTGCTCGGATCCTGTTATAACCCGGTGTTTTCGTAATCGAGGTGACCCAAATAACACGCTGGTATACTTAGTTTGATTTCGAAAAAAATCAATTTTTGGTGAAAAAACTCGATACGGGGGGGTATACCCGAAAAATGAAAAAACCCAAATTTTGAAGGTCGATATCTCGGCATCTATGGGAGCTATCGGGAAAATTCCAGCGGTTTTGTCTTAGTTTCGTCATTCTGAATCCCACGAAACCATCCGCAAGGTCGTAGCTCTTACGATAGCCGAGATATGGCATTTTTGATGCCCATTTTTGGCCTCAAAAACGGACGTCGAAAACGACTTTTTCAGGATTTTCAAAGTGCTCTCATTCCCTTAGTTCTGCTCGGATCCTGTTATAACCCGGTGTTTTCGTAATCGAGGTGACCCAAATTGTAAAGTAAAATGTTTTCTAGCGCCTCCACCATTTATTGTAACTTATAACTTCATACATGTTTGCCTTTAGTTTTTAATGTAAACCTTGCTTAATGTAAATAGTTATTTTTATAGGAATATTTAGTTTTATTTGGTTGGCAATTGTGAGTTATAAAAGCGCATGAGGGGGCTCTCCCCCCTCCCTTTTTAATCTGTACATAGAACGGTAAAGAACGGCAAGACCAATATAAACACTGAAGACTGAAAAACAGGTGATTTTAATTTCCCTCGAAATTCCTAAAAAACATATAAAATATTAAGAAAACTAAACGTTACACAAATAACACGCTGGTATACTTAGTTTGATTTCGAAAAAAATCAATTTTTGGTGAAAAAATTCGATACGGGGGGGTATACCCGAAAAATGAAAAAACCAGAAACCAGAAAAAAAAAACCTTTGAAGGTCGATATCTCGGCTTCTATGGGAGCTATCGGGAAAATGCCAACGGTTTTGTCTTAGTTTCGTCATTCTGAATTTAACGAGACCATCCGCAAGGTCGTAGCTCTTACAATAGCCGAGATATGGCATTTTTGATGCCCATTTTTGGCCTCAAAAACGGACGTCGAAAACGACTTTTTCAGGATTTTCAAAGTGCTCTCATTCCCTTAGTTCTGCTCGGATCCTGTTATAACCCGGTGTTTTCGTAATCTAGGTGACCCAAATAACACGCTGGTATACTTAGTTTGATTTCGAAAAAAATCAATTTTTGGTGAAAAAATTCGATACGGGGGGGGTATACCCGAAAAATGAAAAGACCCAAACTTTGAAGGTTGATATCTCGGCTTCTATGGGAGCTATCGGGAAAATTCCAACGGTTTTGTCTTAGTTTCGTCATTCTGAATCCAACGAAACCATCCGCAAGGTCGTAGCTTTTACGATAGCCGAGATATGGCATTTTTGATGCCCATTTTTGGCCTCAAAAACGGTCGTCGAAAACGACTTTTTCAGGATTTTCAAAGTGCTCTCATTCCCTTAGTTCTGCTCGGATCCTGTTATAACCCGGTGTTTTCGTAATCTAGGTGACCCAAATAACACGCTGGTATACTTAGTTTGATTACGAAAAAAATCAATTTTTGGTGAAAAAATTCGATACGGGGGGGTATACCTGAAAAATGAAAAAACCCAAACTTTGAAGGTCGATATCTCGGCTTCTATGGAAGCTATTGGGAAAATTCCGACGGTTTTGTCTTAGTTTCGTCATTCTGAATCCAACGAGACTATCCGCAAGGTCGTAGCTCTTACGATAGCCGAGAAATGGCATTTTTGATGCCCATTTTTGACCTCAAAAACGGACGTCGAAAACGACTTTTTCAGGTTTTTCAAAGTGCTCTCATTCCCTTAGTTCTGCTCGGATCCTGTTATAACCCGGTGTTTTCGTAATCTAGGTGACCCAAATAACACGCTGGTATACTTAGTTTGATTTCGAAAAAAATCAATTTTTGGTGAAAAAATTCGATACGGGGGGGTATACCTGAAAAATGAAAAAACCCAAATTTTGAAGGTCGATATCTCGGCTTCTATGGGAGCTATCGGGAAAATGCCAACGGTTTTGTCTTAGTTTCGTCATTCTGAATTTAACGAGACCATCCGCAAGGTCGTAGCTCTTACGATAGCCGAGATATGGCATTTTTGATGCCCGTTTTTGGCCTCAAAAACGGACGTCGAAAACGACTTTTTCAGGATTTTCAAAGTGCTCTCATTCCCTTAGTTCTGCTCGGATCCTGTTATAACCCGGTGTTTTCGTAATCTAGGTGACCCAAATAACACGCTGGTATACTTAGTTTGATTTCGAAAAAAATCAATTTTTGGTGAAAAAATTCGATACGGGGGGGTATACCTGAAAAATGAAAAAACCCAAACTTTGAAGGTCGATATCTCGGCTTCTATGGAAGCTATTGGGAAAATTCCGACGGTTTTGTCTTAGTTTCGTCATTCTGAATCCAACGAGACTATCCGCAAGGTCGTAGCTCTTACGATAGCCGAGAAATGGCATTTTTGATGCCCATTTTTGACCTCAAAAACGGACGTCGAAAACGACTTTTTCAGGTTTTTCAAAGTGCTCTCATTCCCTTAGTTCTGCTCGGATCCTGTTATAACCCGGTGTTTTCGTAATCTAGGTGACCCAAATAACACGCTGGTATACTTAGTTTGATTTCGAAAAAAATCAATTTTTGGTGAAAAAATTCGATACGGGGGGGTATACCTGAAAAATGAAAAAACCCAAATTTTGAAGGTCGATATCTCGGCTTCTATGGGAGCTATCGGGAAAATGCCAACGGTTTTGTCTTAGTTTCGTCATTCTGAATTTAACGAGACCATCCGCAAGGTCGTAGCTCTTACGATAGCCGAGATATGGCATTTTTGATGCCCGTTTTTGGCCTCAAAAACGGACGTCGAAAACGACTTTTTCAGGATTTTCAAAGTGCTCTCATTCCCTTAGTTCTGCTCGGATCCTGTTATAACCCGGTGTTTTCGTAATCTAGGTGACCCAAATAACACGCTGGTATACTTAGTTTGATTTCGAAAAAAATCAATTTTTGGTGAGAAAATTCGATACGGGGGGGTATACCCGAAAAATGAAAAAACCCAAACTTTGAAGGTCTATATCTCGGCTTCTATGGCAGCCATCGGGAAAATTCCAACGGTTTTGTCTTAGTTTCGTCATTCTGAATCCAACGAGACCATCCGCAAGGTCCTAGCTCTTACGATAGCCGAGATATGGCATTTTTGATGCCCATTTTTGGCCTCAAAAACGGACGTCGAAAACGACTTTTTCAGGATTTTCAAAGTGCTCTCATTCCCTTAGTATTGCTCGGATCCTGTTATAACCCGGTGTTTTCGTAATCTAGGTGACCCAAATAACACGCTGGTATACTTAGTTTGATTTGGAAAAAAATCAATTTTTGGTGAAAAAATTCGATACGGGGGGGTATACCTGAAAAATGAAAAAACCCAAACTTTGAAGGTCGATATCTCGGCTTCTATGGAAGCTATTGGGAAAATTCCGACGGTTTTGTCTTAGTTTCGTCATTCTGAATCCAACGAGACTATCCGCAAGGTCGTAGCTCTTACGATAGCCGAGAAATGGCATTTTTGATGCCCATTTTTGGCCTCAAAAACGGACGTCGAAAACGACTTTTTCAGGATTTTCAAAGTGCTCTCATTCCCTTAGTTCTGCTCGGATCCTGTTATAACCCGGTGTTTTCGTAATCTAGGTGACCCAAATAACACCCTGGTATACTTAGTTTGATTTCGAAAAAAATCAATTTTTGGTGAAAAAATTCGATACGGGGGGGTATACCTGAAAAATGAAAAAACCCAAATTTTGAAGGTCGATATCTCGGCTTCTATGGGAGCTATCGGGAAAATGCCAACGGTTTTGTCTTAGTTTCGTCATTCTGAATTTAACGAGACCATCCGCAAGGTCGTAGCTCTTACGATAGCCGAGATATGGCATTTTTGATGCCCATTTTTGGCCTAAAAAACGGACGTCGAAAACGACTTTTTCAGGTTTTTCAAAGTGCTCTCATTCCCTTAGTTCTGCTCGGATCCTGTTATAACCCGGTGTTTTCGTAATCTAGGTGACCCAAATAACACGCTGGTATACTTAGTTTGATTTCGAAAAAAATCAATTTTTGGTGAAAAAATTCGATACGGGGGGGTATACCTGAAAAATGAAAAAACCCAAACTTTGAAGGTCGATATCTCGGCTTCTATGGGAGCTATCGGGAAAATTGCAACGGTTTTGTCTTAGTTTCGTCATTCTGAATTTAACGAGACCATCCGCAAGGTCGTAGCTCTTACGATAGCCGAGATATGGCATTTTTGATGCCCATTTTTGGCCTAAAAAACGGACGTCGAAAACGACTTTTTCAGGTTTTTCAAAGTGCTCTCATTCCCTTAGTTCTGCTCGGATCCTGTTATAACCCGGTGTTTTCGTAATCTAGGTGACCCAAATAACACGCTGGTATACTTAGTTTGATTTCGAAAAAAATCAATTTTTGGTGAAAAAATTCGATACGGGGGGGTATACCCGAAAAATGAAAAAACCCAAACTTTAAAGGTCGATATCTCAGCTTCTATGGGAGCTATCGGGAAAATTCCGACGGTTTTGTCTTAGTTTCGTCATTCTGAATCCCACGAAACCATCCGCAAGGTCGTAGCTCTTACGATAGCCGAGATATGGCATTTTTGATGCCCATTTTTGGCCTCAAAAACGGACGTCGAAAACGACTTTTTCAGGACTTTCAAAGTGCTCTCATTCCCTTAGTTCTGCTCGGATCCTGTTATAACCCGGTGTTTTCGTAATCTAGGTGACCCAAATAACACGCTGGTATACTTAGTTTGATTTCGAAAAAAATCAATTTTTGGTGAAAAAATTCGATACAGGGGGGTATACCCGAAAAATGAAAAAACCCAAACTTTGAAGGTCGATATCTCGGCTTCTATGGGAGCTATCGGGAAAATTCCAACGGTTTTGTCTTAGTTTCGTCATTCTGAATCCAACGAAACCATCCGCAAGGTCGTAGCTCTTACGATAGCCGAGATATGGCATTTTTGATGCCCATTTTTGGCCTCAAAAACGGACGTCGAAAACGACTTTTTCAGGATTTTCAAAGTGCTCTCATTCCCTTAGTTCTGCTCGGATCCTGTTATAACCCAGTGTTTTCGTAATCTAGGTGACCCAAATAATACGCTGGTATACTTAGTTTGATTCCGAAAAAAATCAATTTTTGGTGAGAAAATTCGATACGGGGGGGTATACCCGAAAAATGAAAAAACCCAAACTTTGAAGGTCTATATCTCGGCTTCTATGGCAGCCATCGGGAAAATTCCAACGGTTTTGTCTTAGTTTCGTCATTCTGAATCCAACGAGACCATCCGCAAGGTCGTAGCTCTTACGATAGCCGAGATATGGCATTTTTGATGCCCATTTTTGGCCTAAAAAACGGACGTCGAAAACGACTTTTTCAGGTTTTTCAAAGTGCTCTCATTCCCTTAGTTCTGCTCGGATCCTGTTATAACCCGGTGTTTTCGTAATCTAGGTGACCCAAATAACACGCTGGTATACTTAGTTTGATTTCGAAAAAAATCAATTTTTGGTGAAAAAATTCGATACGGGGGGGTATACCTGAAAAATGAAAAAACCCAAACTTTGAAGGTCGATATCTCGGCTTCTATGGGAGCTATCGGGAAAATTGCAACGGTTTTGTCTTAGTTTCGTCATTCTGAATTTAACGAGACCATCCGCAAGGTCGTAGCTCTTACGATAGCCGAGATATGGCATTTTTGATGCCCATTTTTGGCCTAAAAAACGGACGTCGAAAACGACTTTTTCAGGTTTTTCAAAGTGCTCTCATTCCCTTAGTTCTGCTCGGATCCTGTTATAACCCGGTGTTTTCGTAATCTAGGTGACCCAAATAACACGCTGGTATACTTAGTTTAATTTCGAAAAAAATCAATTTTTGGTGAAAAAATTCGATACGGGGGGGTATACCTGAAAAATGAAAAAACCCAAACTTTGAAGGTCGATATCTCGGCTTCTATGGAAGCTATTGGGAAAATTCCGACGGTTTTGTCTTAGTTTCGTCATTCTGAATCCAACGAGACTATCCGCAAGGTCGTAGCTCTTACGATAGCCGAGATATGGCATTTTTGATGCCCATTTTTGGCCTAAAAAACGGACGTCGAAAACGACTTTTTCAGGATTTTCAAAGTGCTCTCATTCCCTTAGTTCTGCTCGGATCCTGTTATAACCCGGTGTTTTCGTAATCTAGGTGACCCAAATAACACGCTGGTATACTTAGTTTGATTTCGAAAAAAATCAATTTTTGGTGAAAAAATTCGATACGGGGGGTATACCTGAAAAATGAAAAAACCCAAACTTTGAAGGTCGATATCTCGGCTTCTATGGGAGCTATCGGGAAAATTGCAACGGTTTTGTCTTAGTTTCGTCATTCTGAATTTAACGAGACCATCCGCAAGGTCGTAGCTCTTACGATAGCCGAGATATGGCATTTTTGATGCCCATTTTTGGCCTCAAAAACGGACGTCGAAAACGACTTTTTCAGGATTTTCAAAGTGCTCTCATTCCCTTAGTTCTGCTCGGATCCTGTTATAACCCGGTGTTTTCGTAATCTAGGTGACCCAAATAATACGCTGGTATACTTAGTTTGATTCCGAAAAAAATCAATTTTTGGTGAGAAAATTCGATACGGGGGGGTATACCCGAAAAATGAAAAAACCCAAACTTTGAAGGTCTATATCTCGGCTTCTATGGCAGCCATCGGGAAAATTCCAACGGTTTTGTCTTAGTTTCGTCATTCTGAATCCAACGAGACCATCCGCAAGGTCGTAGCTCTTACGATAGCCGAGATATGGCATTTTTGATGCCCATTTTTGGCCTAAAAAACGGACTTCGAAAACGACTTTTTCAGGTTTTTCAAAGTGCTCTCATTCCCTTAGTTCTGCTCGGATCCTGTTATAACCCGGTGTTTTCGTAATCTAGGTGACCCAAATAACACGCTGGTATACTTAGTTTGATTTCGAAAAAAATCAATTTTTGGTGAAAAAATTCGATACGGGGGGGTATACCTGAAAAATGAAAAAACCCAAACTTTGAAGGTCGATATCTCGGCTTCTATGGGAGCTATCGGGAAAATTGCAACGGTTTTGTCTTAGTTTCGTCATTCTGAATTTAACGAGACCATCCGCAAGGTCGTAGCTCTTACGATAGCCGAGATATGGCATTTTTGATGCCCATTTTTGGCCTAAAAAACGGACGTCGAAAACGACTTTTTCAGGTTTTTCAAAGTGCTCTCATTCCCTTAGTTCTGCTCGGATCCTGTTATAACCCGGTGTTTTCGTAATCTAGGTGACCCAAATAACACGCTGGTATACTTAGTTTAATTTCGAAAAAAATCAATTTTTGGTGAAAAAATTCGATACGGGGGGGTATACCTGAAAAATGAAAAAACCCAAACTTTGAAGGTCGATATCTCGGCTTCTATGGAAGCTATTGGGAAAATTCCGACGGTTTTGTCTTAGTTTCGTCATTCTGAATCCAACGAGACTATCCGCAAGGTCGTAGCTCTTACGATAGCCGAGATATGGCATTTTTGATGCCCATTTTTGGCCTAAAAAACGGACGTCGAAAACGACTTTTTCAGGATTTTCAAAGTGCTCTCATTCCCTTAGTTCTGCTCGGATCCTGTTATAATCCGGTGTTTTCGTAATCTAGGTGACCCAAATAACACGCTGGTATACTTAGTTTGATTTCGAAAAAAATCAATTTTTGGTGAAAAAATTCGATACGGGGGGTATACCCGAAAAATGAAAAAACCCAAACTTTGAAAATCGATATCTCGGCTTCTATGGGAGCTATCGGGAAAATTCCAACGGTTTTGTCTTAGTTTCGTCATTCTGAATCCAACGAGACTATCCGCAAGGTCGTAGCTCTTACGATAGCCGAGATATGGCATTTTGATGCCCATTTTTGGCCTCAAAAACGGACGTCGAAAACGACTTTTTCAGGATTTTCAAAGTGCTCTCATTCCCTTAGTTCTGCTCGGATCCTGTTATAACCCGGTGTTTTCGTAATCTAGGTGACCCAAATAACACGCTGGTATACTTAGTTTGATTTTGAAAAAAATCAGTTTTTGGTGAAAAAATTCGATACATGGGGGTATACCCGAAAAATGAAAAAATCCAAACTTTGAAGGTCGAGATCTCAGCTTCTATGGGAGCTATCGGGAAAATTCCGACGGTTTTGTCTTAGTTTCGTCATTCTGAATCCAACGAGACCATCCGCAAGGTCGCAGCTCTTAAGATAGCCGAGATATGGCATTTTTGATGCCCATTTTTGGCCTCAAAAACGGACGTCGAAAACGACTTTTTCAGGATTTTTAAAGTGCTCTCATTCCCTTAGTTCTGCTCGGATCCTGTTATAACCCGGTGTTTTCGTAATCTAGGTGACCCAAATAACACGCTGGTATACTTAGTTTGATTTCGAAAAAAATCAATTTTTGGTGAAAAAATTCGATACGGGGGGGTATACCTGAAAAATGAAAAAACCCAAATTTTGAAGGTCGATATCTCGGCTTCTATGGGAGCTATCGGGAAAATTCCAACGGTTTTGTCTTAGTTTCGTCATTCTGAATTTAACGAGACCATCCGCAAGGTCGTAGCTCTTACGATAGCCGAGATATGGCATTTTTGATGCCCATTTTTGGCCTCAAAAACGGACGTCGAAAACGACTTTTTCAGGATTTTCAAAGTGCTCTCATTCCCTTAGTTCTGCTCGGATCCTGTTATAACCCGGTGTTTTCGTAATCTAGGTGACCCAAATAACACGCTGGTATACTTAGTTTGATTTCGAAAAAAATCAATTTTTGGTGAAAAAATTCGATACGGGGGGTATACCTGAAAAATGAAAAAACCCAAACTTTGAAGGTCGATATCTCGGCTTCTATGGGAGCTATCGGGAAAATTGCAACGGTTTTGTCTTAGTTTCGTCATTCTGAATTTAACGAGACCATCCGCAAAGTCGTAGCTCTTACGATAGCCGAGATATGGCATTTTTGATGCCCATTTTTGGCCTAAAAAACGGACGTCGAAAACGACTTTTTCAGGTTTTTCAAAGTGCTCTCATTCCCTTAGTTCTGCTTGGATCCTGTTATAACCCGGTGTTTTCGTAATCTAGGTGACCCAAATAACACGCTGGTATACTTAGTTTGATTTCGAAAAAAATCAATTTTTGGTGAAAAAATTCGATACGGGGGGGTATACCCGAAAAATGAAAAAACCCAAACTTTGAAGGTCTATATCTCGGCTTCTATGGCAGCCATCGGGAAAATTTCAACGGTTTTGTCTTAGTTTCGTCATTTTGAATTCAACGAGACCATCCGCAAGGTCGCAGCTCTTACGATAGCCGAGATATGGCATTTTTGATGCCCATTTTTGGCCTCAAAAACCGACGTCGAAAACGACTTTTTTAGGATTTTCAAAGTGCTCTCATTCCCTTAGTTCTGCTCGGATCCTGTTATAACCCGGTGTTTTCATAATCTAGGTGACCCAAATAACACGCTGGTATACTTAGTTTGATTTCAAAAAAAATTAATTTTTGGTGAAAAAATTCGATACGGGGGGGTATACCCGAAAAATGAAAAAACCCAAATTTTAAAGGTCGATATCTCGGCATCTATGGGAGCTATCGGGAAAATTCCAGCGGTTTTGTCTTAGTTTCGTCATTCTGAATCCCACGAAACCATCCGCAAGGTCGTAGCTCTTACGATAGCCGAGATATGGCATTTTTGATGCCCATTTTTGGCCTCAAAAACGGACGTCGAAAACGACTTTTTCAGGATTTTCAAAGTGCTCTCATTCTCTTAGTTCTGCTCGGATCCTGTTATAACCCGGTGTTTTCGTAATCTAGGTGACCCAAATAACACGCTGGTATACTTAGTTTGATTTCGAAAAAAATCAATTTTTGGTGAAAAAATTCGATACGGGGGGGGTATACCCGAAAAATGAAAAGACCCAAACTTTGAAGGTTGATATCTCGGCTTCTATGGGAGCTATCGGGAAAATTCCAACGGTTTTGTCTTAGTTTCGTGATTCTGAATCCAACGAAACCATCCGCAAGGTCGTAGCTCTTACAATAGCCGAGATATGGCATTTTTGATGCCCATTTTTGGCCTCAAAAACGGACGTCGAAAACGACTTTTTCAGGATTTTCAAAGTGCTCTCATTCCCTTAGTTCTGCTCGGATCCTGTTATAACCCGGTGTTTTCGTAATCTAGGTGACCCAAATAACACGCTGGTATACTTAGTTTGATTTCGAAAAAAATCAATTTTTGGTGAAAAAATTCGATACGGGGGGGGTATACCCGAAAAATGAAAAGACCCAAACTTTGAAGGTTGATATCTCGGCTTCTATGGGAGCTATCGGGAAAATTCCAACGGTTTTGTCTTAGTTTCGTCATTCTGAATCCAACGAAACCATCCGCAAGGTCGTAGCTCTTACGATAGCCGAGATATGGCATTTTTGATGCCCATTTTTGGCCTCAAAAACGGACGTCGAAAACGACTTTTTCAGGATTTTCAAAGTGCTCTCATTCCCTTAGTTCTGCTCGGATCCTGTTATAACCCGGTGTTTTCGTAATCTAGGTGACCCAAATAATACGCTGGTATACTTAGTTTGATTCCGAAAAAAATCAATTTTTGGTGAGAAAATTCGATACGGGGGGGTATACCCGAAAAATGAAAAAACCCAAACTTTGAAGGTCTATATCTCGGCTTCTATGGCAGCCATCGGGAAAATTCCAACGGTTTTGTCTTAGTTTCGTCATTCTGAATCCAACGAGACCATCCGCAAGGTCGTAGCTCTTACGATAGCCGAGATATGGCATTTTTGATGCCCATTTTTGGCCTAAAAAACGGACGTCGAAAACGACTTTTTCAGGTTTTTCAAAGTGCTCTCATTCCCTTAGTTCTGCTCGGATCCTGTTATAACCCGGTGTTTTCGTAATCTAGGTGACCCAAATAACACGCTGGTATACTTAGTTTGATTTCGAAAAAAATCAATTTTTGGTGAAAAATTCGATACGGGGGGGTATACCTGAAAAATGAAAAAACCCAAACTTTGAAGGTCGATATCTCGGCTTCTATGGGAGCTATCGGGAAAATTGCAACGGTTTTGTCTTAGTTTCGTCATTCTGAATTTAACGAGACCATCCGCAAGGTCGTAGCTCTTACGATAGCCGAGATATGGCATTTTTGATGCCCATTTTTGGCCTAAAAAACGGACGTCGAAAACGACTTTTTCAGGTTTTTCAAAGTGCTCTCATTCCCTTAGTTCTGCTCGGATCCTGTTATAACCCGGTGTTTTCGTAATCTAGGTGACCCAAATAACACGCTGGTATACTTAGTTTAATTTCGAAAAAAATCAATTTTTGGTGAAAAAATTCGATACGGGGGGGTATACCTGAAAAATGAAAAAACCCAAACTTTGAAGGTCGATATCTCGGCTTCTATGGAAGCTATTGGGAAAATTCCGACGGTTTTGTCTTAGTTTCGTCATTCTGAATCCAACGAGACTATCCGCAAGGTCGTAGCTCTTACGATAGCCGAGATATGGCATTTTTGATGCCCATTTTTGGCCTAAAAAACGGACGTCGAAAACGACTTTTTCAGGATTTTCAAAGTGCTCTCATTCCCTTAGTTCTGCTCGGATCCTGTTATAATCCGGTGTTTTCGTAATCTAGGTGACCCAAATAACACGCTGGTATACTTAGTTTGATTTCGAAAAAAATCAATTTTTGGTGAAAAAATTCGATACGGGGGGTATACCCGAAAAATGAAAAAACCCAAACTTTGAAAATCGATATCTCGGCTTCTATGGGAGCTATCGGGAAAATTCCAACGGTTTTGTCTTAGTTTCGTCATTCTGAATCCAACGAGACTATCCGCAAGGTCGTAGCTCTTACGATAGCCGAGATATGGCATTTTGATGCCCATTTTTGGCCTCAAAAACGGACGTCGAAAACGACTTTTTCAGGATTTTCAAAGTGCTCTCATTCCCTTAGTTCTGCTCGGATCCTGTTATAACCCGGTGTTTTCGTAATCTAGGTGACCCAAATAACACGCTGGTATACTTAGTTTGATTTTGAAAAAAATCAGTTTTTGGTGAAAAAATTCGATACATGGGGGTATACCCGAAAAATGAAAAAATCCAAACTTTGAAGGTCGATATCTCAGCTTCTATGGGAGCTATCGGGAAAATTCCGACGGTTTTGTCTTAGTTTCGTCATTCTGAATCCAACGAGACCATCCGCAAGGTCGCAGCTCTTAAGATAGCCGAGATATGGCATTTTTGATGCCCATTTTTGGCTTTAAAAACGGACGTCGAAAACGACTTTTTCAGGATTTTTAAAGTGCTCTCATTCCCTTAGTTCTGCTCGGATCCTGTTATAACCCGGTGTTTTCGTAATCTAGGTGACCCAAATAACACGCTGGTATACTTAGTTTGATTTCGAAAAAAATCAATTTTTGGTGAAAAAATTCGATACGGGGGGGTATACCTGAAAAATGAAAAAACCCAAATTTTGAAGGTCGATATCTCGGCTTCTATGGGAGCTATCGGGAAAATTCCAACGGTTTTGTCTTAGTTTCGTCATTCTGAATTTAACGAGACCATCCGCAAGGTCGTAGCTCTTACGATAGCCAAGATATGGCATTTTTGATGCCCATTTTTGGCCTCAAAAACGGACGTCGAAAACGACTTTTTCAGGATTTTCAAAGTGCTCTCATTCCCTTAGTTCTGCTCGGATCCTGTTATAACCCGGTGTTTTCGTAATCTAGGTGACCCAAATAACACGCTGGTATACTTAGTTTGATTTCGAAAAAAATCAATTTTTGGTGAAAAAATTCGATACGGGGGGGTATACCTGAAAAATGAAAAAACCCAAATTTTGAAGGTCGATATCTCGGCTTCTATGGGAGCTATCGGGAAAATGCCAACGGTTTTGTCTTAGTTTCGTCATTCTGAATTTAACGAGACCATCCGCAAGGTCGTAGCTCTTACGATAGCCGAGATATGGCATTTTTGATGCCCGTTTTTGGCCTCAAAAACGGACGTCGAAAACGACTTTTTCAGGATTTTCAAAGTGCTCTCATTCCCTTAGTTCTGCTCGGATCCTGTTATAACCCGGTGTTTTCGTAATCTAGGTGACCCAAATAACACGCTGGTATACTTAGTTTGATTTCGAAAAAAATCAATTTTTGGTGAAAAAATTCGATACGGGGGGGTATACCTGAAAAATGAAAAAACCCAAACTTTGAAGGTCGATATCTCGGCTTCTATGGAAGCTATTGGGAAAATTCCGACGGTTTTGTCTTAGTTTCGTCATTCTGAATCCAACGAGACTATCCGCAAGGTCGTAGCTCTTACGATAGCCGAGAAATGGCATTTTTGATGCCCATTTTTGACCTCAAAAACGGACGTCGAAAACGACTTTTTCAGGTTTTTCAAAGTGCTCTCATTCCCTTAGTTCTGCTCGGATCCTGTTATAACCCGGTGTTTTCGTAATCTAGGTGACCCAAATAACACGCTGGTATACTTAGTTTGATTTCGAAAAAAATCAATTTTTGGTGAAAAAATTCGATACGGGGGGGTATACCTGAAAAATGAAAAAACCCAAATTTTGAAGGTCGATATCTCGGCTTCTATGGGAGCTATCGGGAAAATGCCAACGGTTTTGTCTTAGTTTCGTCATTCTGAATTTAACGAGACCATCCGCAAGGTCGTAGCTCTTACGATAGCCGAGATATGGCATTTTTGATGCCCGTTTTTGGCCTCAAAAACGGACGTCGAAAACGACTTTTTCAGGATTTTCAAAGTGCTCTCATTCCCTTAGTTCTGCTCGGATCCTGTTATAACCCGGTGTTTTCGTAATCTAGGTGACCCAAATAACACGCTGGTATACTTAGTTTGATTTCGAAAAAAATCAATTTTTGGTGAGAAAATTCGATACGGGGGGGTATACCCGAAAAATGAAAAAACCCAAACTTTGAAGGTCTATATCTCGGCTTCTATGGCAGCCATCGGGAAAATTCCAACGGTTTTGTCTTAGTTTCGTCATTCTGAATCCAACGAGACCATCCGCAAGGTCCTAGCTCTTACGATAGCCGAGATATGGCATTTTTGATGCCCATTTTTGGCCTCAAAAACGGACGTCGAAAACGACTTTTTCAGGATTTTCAAAGTGCTCTCATTCCCTTAGTTCTGCTCGGATCCTGTTATAACCCGGTGTTTTCGTAATCTAGGTGACCCAAATAATACGCTGGTATACTTAGTTTGATTTCGAAAAAAATCAATTTTTGGTGAAAAAATTCGATACGGGGGGGTATACCCGAAAAATGAAAAAACCCAAACTTTGAGGGTCGATATCTCGGCTTCTATGGGAGCTATCGGGAAAATTCCAATGGTTTTGTCTTAGTTTCTTCGTCATTCTGAATCCAACGAAACCATCCGCAAGGTCGTAGCTCTTACGATAGCCGAGATATGGCATTTTTGATGCCCATTTTTGGCCTCAAAAACGGACGTCGAAAACGACTTTTTCAGGATTTTCAAAGTGCTCTCATTCCCTTAGTTCTGCTCGGATCCTGTTATAACCCGGTGTTTTCGTAAT
This sequence comes from Anthonomus grandis grandis, assembly GCF_022605725.1. Taxonomy (NCBI): domain Eukaryota; kingdom Metazoa; phylum Arthropoda; class Insecta; order Coleoptera; family Curculionidae; genus Anthonomus; species Anthonomus grandis. The sequence continues at coordinate 76,058 of NW_026088514.1, forward strand.
CTAGGTGACCCAAATAACACGCTGGTATACTTAGTTTGATTTCGAAAAAAATCAATTTTTGGTGAAAAAATTCGATACGGGGGGGTATACCTGAAAAATGAAAAAACCCAAACTTTGAAGGTCGATATCTCGGCTTCTATGGAAGCTATTGGGAAAATTCCGACGGTTTTGTCTTAGTTTCGTCATTCTGAATCCAACGAGACTATCCGCAAGGTCGTAGCTCTTACGATAGCCGAGAAATGGCATTTTTGATGCCCATTTTTGGCCTCAAAAACGGACGTCGAAAACGACTTTTTCAGGATTTTCAAAGTGCTCTCATTCCCTTAGTTCTGCTCGGATCCTGTTATAACCCGGTGTTTTCGTAATCTAGGTGACCCAAATAACACCCTGGTATACTTAGTTTGATTTCGAAAAAAATCAATTTTTGGTGAAAAAATTCGATACGGGGGGGTATACCTGAAAAATGAAAAAACCCAAATTTTGAAGGTCGATATCTCGGCTTCTATGGGAGCTATCGGGAAAATGCCAACGGTTTTGTCTTAGTTTCGTCATTCTGAATTTAACGAGACCATCCGCAAGGTCGTAGCTCTTACGATAGCCGAGATATGGCATTTTTGATGCCCATTTTTGGCCTAAAAAACGGACGTCGAAAACGACTTTTTCAGGTTTTTCAAAGTGCTCTCATTCCCTTAGTTCTGCTCGGATCCTGTTATAACCCGGTGTTTTCGTAATCTAGGTGACCCAAATAACACGCTGGTATACTTAGTTTGATTTCGAAAAAAATCAATTTTTGGTGAAAAAATTCGATACGGGGGGGTATACCTGAAAAATGAAAAAACCCAAACTTTGAAGGTCGATATCTCGGCTTCTATGGGAGCTATCGGGAAAATTGCAACGGTTTTGTCTTAGTTTCGTCATTCTGAATTAACGAGACCATCCGCAAGGTCGTAGCTCTTACGATAGCCGAGATATGGCATTTTTGATGCCCATTTTTGGCCTAAAAAACGGACGTCGAAAACGACTTTTTCAGGTTTTTCAAGTGGCTCTCATTCCCTTAGTTCTGCTCGGATCCTGTTATAACCCGGTGTTTTCGTAATCTAGGTGACCCAAATAACACGCTGGTATACTTAGTTTGATTTCGAAAAAAATCAATTTTTGGTGAAAAAATTCGATACGGGGGGGTATACCCGAAAAATGAAAAAACCCAAACTTTAAAGGTCGATATCTCAGCTTCTATGGGAGCTATCGGGAAAATTCCGACGGTTTTGTCTTAGTTTCGTCATTCTGAATCCCACGAAACCATCCGCAAGGTCGTAGCTCTTACGATAGCCGAGATATGGCATTTTTGATGCCCATTTTTGGCCTCAAAAACGGACGTCGAAAACGACTTTTTCAGGACTTTCAAAGTGCTCTCATTCCCTTAGTTCTGCTCGGATCCTGTTATAACCCGGTGTTTTCGTAATCTAGGTGACCCAAATAACACGCTGGTATACTTAGTTTGATTTCGAAAAAAATCAATTTTTGGTGAAAAAATTCGATACAGGGGGGTATACCCGAAAAATGAAAAAACCCAAACTTTGAAGGTCGATATCTCGGCTTCTATGGGAGCTATCGGGAAAATTCCAACGGTTTTGTCTTAGTTTCGTCATTCTGAATCCAACGAAACCATCCGCAAGGTCGTAGCTCTTACGATAGCCGAGATATGGCATTTTTGATGCCCATTTTTGGCCTCAAAAACGGACGTCGAAAACGACTTTTTCAGGATTTTCAAAGTGCTCTCATTCCCTTAGTTCTGCTCGGATCCTGTTATAACCCAGTGTTTTCGTAATCTAGGTGACCCAAATAATACGCTGGTATACATAGTTTGATTCCGAAAAAAATCAATTTTTGGTGAGAAAATTCGATACGGGGGGGTATACCCGAAAAATGAAAAAACCCAAACTTTGAAGGTCTATATCTCGGCTTCTATGGCAGCCATCGGGAAAATTCCAACGGTTTTGTCTTAGTTTCGTCATTCTGAATCCAACGAGACTATCCGCAAGGTCGTAGCTCTTACGATAGCCGAGATATGGCATTTTTGATGCCCATTTTTGGCCTAAAAAACGGGACGTCGAAAACGACTTTTTCAGGATTTTCAAAGTGCTCTCATTCCCTTAGTTCTGCTCGGATCCTGTTATAATCCGGTGTTTTCGTAATCTAGGTGACCCAAATAACACGACTCTCACGAGATGTG
>NW_026088515.1:0-77727 GCF_022605725.1 Anthonomus grandis grandis
ACACATCTCGTGAGAGTTGCACATAATTATCAAAATTTAAAAAATTATAGTTTTTGAGAAAAATCGAAATTTCGGTTTTTACAATTAACATGTACTTTTTTAGATCGAAAATTTTGCATAACTTTTTTGTTATTAAAGATAGAGCTTTCATTTAAAAACTGCCAAGTACTCCTTGCAAAGGTGCATCTTGTACGTAATTATGAAAACTAAAAAAATTATAGTTTTTGAGAAAAATCAAAATTTCGGTTTTTTACAATTAACATGTACTTTTTTAGATCGAAAATTTTGCATAACTTTTTTGTTATTAAAGATAGAGCTTTCATTTAAAAACTGCCAAGTACCCCTTGCAAAGGTGCATCTTGTACGTAATTATGAAAACTAAAAAAATTATAGTTTTTGAGAAAAATCAAAATTTCGGTTTTTTACAATTAACATGTACTTTTTTAGATCGAAAATTTTGCATAACTTTTTTGTTATTAAAGATAGAGCTTTCATTTAAAAACTGCCAAGTACCCCTTGCAAAGGTGCATCTTGTACGTAATTATGAAAACTAAAAAAATTATAGTTTTTGAGAAAAATCAAAATTTCGGTTTTTTACAATTAACATGTACTTTTTTAGATCGAAAATTTTGCATAACTTTTTTGTTATTAAAGATAGAGCTTTCATTTAAAAACTGTCAAGTACTCCTTGCAGAGGGGCACCTTGTACATAATTATCAAAATTAAAAAAATTATAGTTTTTGAAAAAAATCAAAATTTCGGTTTTTTACAATTAACATGTACTTTTTTAGATCGAAAATTTTGCATAACTTTTTTGTTATTAAAGATAGAGCTTTCATTTAAAAACTGCCAAGTACTCCTTGCAAAGGTGCATCTTGTACGTAATTATGAAAACTAAAAAAATTATAGTTTTTGAGAAAAATCAAAATTTCGGTTTTTTACAATTAACATGTACTTTTTTAGATCGAAAATTTTGCATAACTTTTTTGTTATTAAAGATAGAGCTTTCATTTAAAAACTGCCAAGTACCCCTTGCAAAGGTGCATCTTGTACGTAATTATGAAAACTAAAAAAATTATAGTTTTTGAGAAAAATCAAAATTTCGGTTTTTTACAATTAACATGTACTTTTTTAGATCGAAAATTTTGCATAACTTTTTTGTTATTAAAGATAGAGCTTTCATTTAAAAACTGTCAAGAACTCCTTGCAGAGGGGCACCTTGCACATAATTATCAAAATTGGAAAAATTATAGTGTTTGAGAAAAATCGAAATTTCGGTTGTTTACAATTAACATGTCCTTTTTTAGATCGAAAATTTTGCATAACTTTTTTGTTATTAAAGATAGAGCTTTCATTTAAAAACTGCCAAGTACTCCTTGCAAAGGTGCATCTTGTACGTAATTATGAAAACTAAAAAAATTATAGTTTTTGAGAAAAATCAAAATTTCGGTTTTTTTACAATTAACATGTACTTTTTTAGATCGAAAATTTTGCATAACTTTTTTATTATTAAAGATAGAGCTTTCATTTAAAAACTGTCAAGGACTCCTGGCAAAGGGGCACCTTGCACATAATTATCAAAATTGGAAAAATTATAGTGTTTGAGAAAAATCGAAATTTCGGTTGTTTACAATTAACATGTCCTTTTTTAGATCGAAAATTTTGCATAACTTTTTTGTTATTAAAGATAGAGCTTTCATTTAAAAACTGCCAAGTACTCCTCGCAAGGGGGCACTTTGCACATAATTATCAAAATTGAAAAAATTATAGTTTTTGAGAAAAATCGAAATTTCGACACATCTCGTGAGAGTGTACTTTTTTAGATCGAAAATTTTGCATAACACTTTTGTTATTAAAGATAGAGCTTTCATTTAAAAACTGTCAAGTACTCCTGGTAAAGGGGCACCTTGCACATAATTATCAAAATTGAAAAAATTATAGTTTTTAAGAAAAATCGAAATTTCGGTTTTTTTACAATTAACATGTACTTTTTTAGATCGAAAATTTTGCATAACTTTTTTGTTATTAAAGATAGAGCTTTCATTTAAAAACTGTCAAGTACTCCTTGCAAAGGGGCACCTTGTACGGAATAATCAAAAACTAAAAAAATTGTAGTTTTTGAGAAAAATCGAAATTTCGGTTTTTTACAATTAACATGTACTTTTTTAGATCGAAAATTTTGCATAACTTTTTTGTTATTAAAGATAGAGCTTTCATTTAAAAACTGTCAAGTACTCCTTGCAGAGGGGCACCTTGTACATAAATATCAAAATTAAAAAAACTATAGTTTTTGAAAAAAATCAAAATTTCGGTTTTTTACAATTAACATGTACTTTTTTAGATCGAAAATTTTGCATAACTTTTTTGTTATTAAAGATAGAGCTTTCATTTAAAAACTGTCAAGTACTCCTTGCAGAGGGGCACCTTGTACGTAATAATCAAAAACTAAAAATATTATAGTTTTTGAGAAAAATCGAAATTTCGGTTTTTTACAATTAACATGTACTTTTTTAGATCGAAAATTTTGCATAACTTTTTTATTATTAAAGATAGAGCTTTCATTTAAAAACTGTCAAGTAACACATCTCGTGAGAGTCCTTGTACGTAATAATCAAAAACTAAAAATATTATAGTTTTTGAGAAAAATCAAAATTTCGGTTTTTTACAATTAACATGTACTTTTTTAGATCGAAAATTTTGCATAACTTTTTTGTTATTAAAGATAGAGCTTTCATTTAAAAACTGCCAAGTACCCCTTGCAAAGGTGCATCTTGTATGTAATTATGAAAAATAAAAATATTATAGTTTTTGAGAAAAATCAAAGTTTCGGTTTTTTACAATTAACATGTACTTTTTTAGATCGAAAATTTTGCATAACTTTTTTGTTATTAAAGATAGAGCTTTCATTTAAAAACTGTCAAGAACTCCTTGCAGAGGGGTACCTTGCACATAATTATCAAAATTGGAAAAATTATAGTGTTTGAGAAAAATCGAAATTTCGGTTGTTTACAATTAACATGTCCTTTTTTAGATCGAAAATTTTGCATAACTTTTTTGTTATTAAAGATAGAGCTTTCATTTAAAAACTGCCAAGTACTCCTCGCAAGGGGGCACTTTGCACATAATTATCAAAATTGAAAAAATTATAGTTTTTGAGAAAAATCGAAATTTCGGTTTTTTACAATTAACATGTACTTTTTTAGATCGAAAATTTTGCATAACACTTTTGTTATTAAAGATAGAGCTTTCATTTAAAAACTGTCAAGTACTCCTGGTAAAGGGGCACCTTGCACATAATTATCAAAATTGAAAAAATTATAGTTTTTAAGAAAAATCGAAATTTCGGTTTTTTACAATTAACATGTACTTTTTAAGATCGAAAATTTTGCATAACTTTTTTGTTATTAAAGATAGAGCTTTCATTTAAAAACTGTCAAGTACTCCTTGCAAAGGGGCACCTTGTACGTAATAATCAAAAACTAAAAAAATTGTAGTTTTTGAGAAAAATCGAAATTTCGGTTTTTTACAATTAACATGTACTTTTTTAGATCGAAAATTTTGCATAACTTTTTTGTTATTAAAGATAGAGCTTTCATTTAAAAACTGTCAAGTACTCCTTGCAGAGGGGCACCTTGTACGTAATAATCAAAAACTAAAAATATTATAGTTTTTGAGAAAAATCGAAATTTCGGTTTTTTACAATTAACATGTACTTTTTTAGATCGAAAATTTTGCATAACTTTTTTATTATTAAAGATAGAGCTTTCATTTAAAAACTGTCAAGGACTCCTGGCAAAGGGGCACCTTGCACATAATTATCAAAATTTAAAAAATTATAGTTTTTGAGAAAAATCGAAATTTCGGTTTTTACAATTAACATGTACTTTTTTAGATCGAAAATTTTGCATAACTTTTTTGTTATTAGAGATAGAGCCTTCATTTAAAAACTGTCAAGTGTTCCTTTTGAAAGGGCATCTTGTACCTAATTACCAAAAACTGAAAATTTTATAGTTTTTGAGAAAAATCGAAATTTCGGTTTTTTACCATTAACATGTACTTTATTAGATCGAAAATTTTGCATAACTTTTTTGTTATTAGAGATAGAGCCTTCATTTAAAAACTGTCAAGTGTTCCTTGTGAAGAGGCATCTTGTACCTAATTACCAAAAACTGAAAAATTTATAGTTTTTGAGAAAAATCGAAATTTTGGTATTTTTCTATTAACATGTACTTTATTAGATCGAAAATTTTGCATAACTTTTTTGTTATTAGAGATAGAGCCTTCATTTAAAAACTGTCAAGTGTTCCTTGTGAAGGGGCATCTTGTACCTAATTACCAAAAACTGAAAAATTTATAGTTTTTGAGAAAAATCGAAATTTCGGTTTTTTACCATTAACATGTACTTTATTAGATCGAATATTTTGCATAACTTTTTTGTTATTAGAGATAGAGCCTTCATTTAAAAACTGTCAAGTGTTCCTTGTGAAGAGGCATCTTGTACCTAATTACCAAAAACTGAAAAATTTATAGTTTTTGAGAAAAATCGAAATTTTGGTATTTTACTATTAACATGTACTTTATTAGATCGAAAATTTTGCATAACTTTTTTGTTATTAGAGATAGAGCCTTCATTTAAAAACTGTCAAGTGTTCCTTGTGAAGGGGCATCTTGTACCTAATTACCAAAGACTGAAAAATTTATAGTTTTTGAGAAAAATCGAAATTTCGGTATTTTACTATTAACATGTACTTTATTAGATCGAAAATTTTGCATAACTTTTTTGTTATTAGAGATAGAGCCTTCATTTAAAAACTGTCAAGGACTCCTGGCAAAGGGGCACCTTGCACATAATTATCAAAATTTAAAAAATTATAGTTTTTGAGAAAAATCGAAATTTCGGTTTTTACAATTAACATGTACTTTTTTAGATCGAAAATTTTGCATAACTTTTTTGTTTTTAGAGATAGAGCCTTCATTTAAAAACTGTCAAGGACTCCTGGCAAAGGGGCACCTTGCACATAATTATCAAAATTTAAAAACTTATAGTTTTTGAGAAAAATCGAAATTTCGGTTTTTTACAATTAACATGTACTTTTTTAGATCGAAAATTTTGCATAACTTTTTTGTTATTAGAGATAGAGCCTTCATTTAAAAACTGTCAAGTGTTCCTTGTGAAGGGGCATCTTGTACCTAATTACCAAAAACTGAAAAATTTATAGTTTTTGAGAAAAATCGAAATTTCGGTTTTTTACCATTAACATGTACTTTATTAGATCGAATATTTTGCATAACTTTTTTGTTATTAGAGATAGAGCCTTCATTTAAAAACTGTCAAGTGTTTCTTGTGAAGAGGCATCTTGTACCTAATTACCAAAAACTGAAAAATGTATAGTTTTTGAGAAAAATCGAAATTTTGGTATTTTACTATTAACATGTACTTTATTAGATCGAAAATTTTGCATAACTTTTTTGTTATTAGAGATAGAGCCTTCATTTAAAAACTGTCAAGTGTTCCTTGTGAAGGGGCATCTTGTACCTAATTACCAAAGACTGAAAAATTTATAGTTTTTAAGAAAAATCGAAATTTCGGTATTTTACTATTAACATGTACTTTATTAGATCGAAAATTTTGCATAACTTTTTTGTTATTAGAGATAGAGCCTTCATTTAAAAACTGTCAAGGACTCCTGGCAAAGGGGCACCTTGCACATAATTATCAAAATTTAAAAAATTATAGTTTTTGAGAAAAATCGAAATTTCGGTTTTTACAATTAACATGTACTTTTTTAGATCGAAAATTTTGCATAACTTTTTTGTTATTAGAGATAGAGCCTTCATTTAAAAACTGTCAAGGACTCCTGGCAAAGGGGCACCTTGCACATAATTATCAAAATTTAAAAAATTATAGTTTTTGAGAAAAATCGAAATTTCGGTTTTTTACAATTAACATGTACTTTATTAGATCGAAAATTTTGCATAACTTTTTTGTTATTAGAGATAGAGCCTTCATTTAAAAACTGTCAAGTGTTCCTTGTGAAGGGGCATCTTGTACCTAATTACCAAAAACTGAAAAATTTATAGTTTTTGAGAAAAATCGAAATTTCGGTTTTTTACCATTAACATGTACTTTATTAGATCGAAAATTTTGCATAACTTTTTTGTTATTAGAGATAGATCCTTCATTTAAAAACTGTCAAGTGTTTCTTGTGAAGGGGCATCTTGTACCTAATTACCAAAAACTGAAAAATTTATAGTTTTTGAGAAAAATCGAAATTTTGGTATTTTACTATTAACATGTACTTTTTTAGATCGAAAATTTTGCATAACTTTTTTGTTACTAGAAATAGAGCCTTCATTTAAAGACTGTCAAGTGTTCTTTGTGAAGGGGCATTTTGTACCTAATTACCAAAGACTGAAAAATTTATAGTTTTTGAGAAAAATCGAAATTTCGGTATTTTACTATTAACATGTACTTTATTAGATCGAAAATTTTGCATAACTTTTTTGTTATTAGAGATAGAGCCTTCATTTAAAAACTGTCAAGTGTTCCTTGTGAAGGGGCATCTTGTACCTAATTACCAAAAACTGAAAAATTTATAGTTTTTGAGAAAAATGGAAATTTCGGTTTTTTACCATTAACATGTACTTTATTAGATCGAAAATTTTGCATAACTTTTTTTGTTATTAGAGATAGAGCCTTCATTTAAAAACTGTCAAGTGTTCCTTGTGAAGGGGCATCTTGTACCTAATTACCAAAAACTGAAAAATTTATAGTTTTTGAGAAAAATCGAAATTTCGGTATTTTACTATTAACATGTACTTTATTAGATCGAAAATTTTGCATAACTTTTTTGTTACTAGAGATAGAGCCTTCATTTAAAGACTGTCAAGTGTTCTTTGTGAAGGGGCATCTTGTACCTAATTACCAAAGACTGAAAAATTTATAGTTTTTGAGAAAAATCGAAATTTCGGTATTTTACTATTAACATGTACTTTATTAGATCGAATATTTTGCATAACTTTTTTGGTATTAGAGATAGAGCCTTCATTTAAAAACTGTCAAGTGTTCCTTGTGAAGGGGCATCTTGTACCTAATTACCAAAAACTGAAAAATTTATAGTTTTTGAGAAAAATCGAAATTTCGGTTTTTTACAATTAACATGTACTTTTTTAGATCGAAAATTTTGCATAACTTTTTTGTTATTAAAGATAGAGCTTTCATTTAAAAACTGTCAAGGACTCCTGGCAAAGGGGCACCTTGCACATAATTATCAAAATTGAAAAAATTATAGTTTTTGAGAAAAATCTAAATTTCGGTTTTTTACAATTAACATGTACTTTTTTAGATCTAAAATTTTGCATAACTTTTTTGTTATTAAAGATAGAGCTTTCATTTAAAAACTGTTAAGTACTCCTTGCAAATGGGCACCTAGTACGTAATTATGAAAAACTCAAAAATTTACGGTTTTTGAAAAAAATCGAAATTTCGGTTTTTTACAATTAACATGTACTTTTTTAGATCGAAAATTTTGCATAACTTTTTTGTTATTAAAGATAGAGCTTTCATTTAAAAACTGTCAAGTACTCCTTGCAAAGGGGCACCTTGAACATAATTATCAAAATTGAAAAAGTTATAGTTTTTGAGAAAAATCGAAATTTCGGTTTTTTTACTATTAACATGTAGTTTTTTAGATCGAAAATTTTGCATAACTTTTTTACTATTAAAGATAGAGCTTTCATTTAAAAACTGTTAAGTGCTCCTTGTGAAGGGGCACCTTGTACGTAATTACCAAAAATTGAAAAGTTTACGGTTTTTAAGAAAAATCGAAATTTCGTTTTTTTACTATTAACATGTACTTTTTTAGATCGAAAATTTTGCATAACTTTTTTGTTATTAAAGATAGAGCTTTCATTTAAAAATTGTCAAGTACTCCTGGCAAAGGGGCACGTTGCACATAATTATCAAAATTAAAAAAATTTTAGTTTTTGAGAAAAATCGAAATTTCGGTTTTTCACAATTAACATGTACTTTTTTAGATCGAAAATTTTGCCTAACTTTTTTATTATTAAAGATAGAGCTTTCATTTAAAAATTGTCAAGTACTCCTGGCAAAGGGGCACCTTGCACATAATTATCAAAATTTAAAAAATTTTAGTTTTTGAGAAAAATCGAAATTTCGGTTTTTTACAATTAACATGTACTTTTTTAGATCGAAAATTTTGCATAACTTTTTTGTTATTAATGATAGAGCTTTCATTTAAAAACTGTCAAGTACTTTTGGCAAAGGGGCACCTTGCACATAATTATCAAAATTGAAAAAATTATAGTTTTTGAGAAAAATCGAATTTTCGGTTTTTTACAATCAACATGTACTTTTTTAGATCGAAAATTTTGCGTAACTTTTTTGGTAATAAAGATAGAGCTTTCATTTAAAAAATGTCAAGTACTCTTAGTAAAGGGGCATCTTGTACGAAATTATTAAGAACTGAAAAATTTACGGTTTTCTTCAAAAATCGAAATTTCGGTTTTTACCATTACCATGTACTTTATTAGATCGATAACTTGGAGCCCATCTTTCGCCTCAAAAACGAGGTCGAAGAAATACCCGATTTCTTAGTTCTGCTCGGATTTCCTTATAACCCGGTATTTTCGTGATCTACCTAATGAGAACAATCCGCTGGTATAGTTGTAATAATGGAAAGGAGGGAGTATATAATTTCTTACTGAAAAACAGTGTGGGGTGGGTGGGGGGAATAAGGGTTGACTCACTCGTTCACATCTGACCGAACCTTTTATCCTTCAGCTCTCTCTGCATCGACCAGGACCAACCTCTAAAAATGACCGAAACAGTGGTGGGGGACGTATATCGAGACATGCAGCACAGTTTGTCATGGATCGTCTCCTTTATGGGCCTATTATTCGGTCGGACCTGATACACCAGAGGACGTTAGTGGTCGCTTTCTTTACCTACTTGATCAAGGACAATGTAGAGAGCAAACAGGCGGTTTTGATAAAAAATCTACTGGAGATGATTCTGGATGTCCAGCTGGACCAGAGCTGCTTGGTGCGGAAGATTGGGGTTCAAGGATTGGGGTATGCTGCGGAGAATTTGAGTAAGGAGCTCGTAGTGCGGTACTGCAATCAGATACTAAGCATTTTGATGAACTGCTTGGATTATCACAATTTAGGGTAAGTTTCTTAACTTTTCTCAAAAATCTTCTATAACTCTGTTATTTTTTGTTTTACGGATAAATGTCGTTTTTTATGATTTGTTCTATTTTTGATCAGGAATTCAATGCTAAAAGAAAATTTTCCATATTCGTACTGGTTTTTGGAGAAAATGAGGAAAAACTGTTTAAAGGTTTTTCCCCATTTTCTAGAAAACTGTTGGACTTGAAAATGATTTTTCTACTGTATCTTATGCGCATTAAGATTCTAAACAACTTTTGTTTAAACAATTTTTTTTTCCAACCAATAGTTTTCTCGAAAAAAAAATAAAAACCGTAATTATGAACATTTTTCCATGGGTACCCCTTGGATCTCTTGCAGACAATTTTTTGGGAAAATTGGGTATAACTTTTTATTGGTAAATTTTTTAAAAAAGTTTTATGAGACTTTTTTGAAGTGTTTTCGATGATTTATCGGTTTATAAAAAAAAAAAAATTCAAAAATTTTTTTTTCAGTTTTGACTTAAAAATCGTCAAATTTTTCAAAAATTTCTCATAACTCCTTTATTTTTAATTTTTTAACTAAATGTTATTCTTTATGATTTGTTCTATTTTTGATCGGGAATTCAATGCTAGAAGAAAGTTTTTCATATTCCCATTGGTTTTCGATAAAATGAGGAAAAACTGTTTAAAGGTTTTTTCCAATTTTCTGGAAAACTGCTGAACCTAAAAATTATTTTTCTACTGCATCTTATGCGCATTGAGATTCTAAATAACTTTTGCTAAAACAATTTTTTTCTCCAACCAATAGTTTTCTCGAAAAAAAATAAAAACCGTAATTATGAACTTTTTTCCATGGGTACCCCCTTGGATCTTTTGCAGACAATTTTTTGGGAAAATTGGGTATAACTTTTTAGTGGTAAATTTTTCAAAAAAATTTTATAAGACTTTTTTGACGTGTTTTGGATGATTTATCGGTTTCCAGAAAAAAAAAAATTTCAATTTTTAAAAAATTTCAAATTTTTTAGAAACCTTACCATAAGTCCTTTATTTTTCGTTTTATGGTTAAATGTTATTCTTTATAATTTGTTCTATTTTTAATCCAAAAAAAGATTTATTGTTATAAGGTGTTTAAATCATGGGCAGAATGGCAGGTTTGGCACATCAATAACTTCTTTCGCGTATATGACACCTTTGAAGAAGAAGAAGAGAAGTAGCAGTAACGAGAGTGAGAACGAAACGAGGGTGAGAAAGGGACAGACTACTGGTTTATACATATACAGATATCTGGTTTCCCCGACTTCTGTAAGCGTTTCAATATCTGTCCCTTCCCTTCTCTTCCCTCATTTCTCTTCTCACTTTGGTTACTGCTACTTCTCTTTTTCTTCTCTTCTTCTGGAAAAAATTATTGATTTCTTACAGGCAGTTGAGGCCAAAGTTTCTTTTTATTCTTCTTCTTCTTCTTCTCCCTCTTCTTCTTTAAAGACCTGAAATACCTGGGTGACCTTTACACATACTTACTTTAAATAAATCTCTTCCAGGAGAATCACAAATAAAACATCTAATTTTGACAGTGACAATTTATTAATTGATTGATTTTATTGACTGATAAATGACCGGCAAGCTTTCCTGATCTTGTTTCCTGTAATTATCACTGACTTTGTTTCTGGTGATCAAATCTCGATATGGATTTTATTGAGTTTTTAGTCCACATTATCAATATTGTCCATTTTCTAAGTCAATTCAGTGAAAATTCCAGGATTTATTTCTTAATAAATAAATAGGACCTGAAGAAATAACTCGACAACGATCAACTTAACCGTAGGTTCCTTGAAAGATCCTATTCTTATTTTAATCATTTACAAAATGATGGACCTATTCTTCCTTATCTAGGAACGAAAGCGAGCTGATCCTGGAATCGTTGCAATCCTTCTCGAAACTCCTGAACAGTTTGCCAGGGTACAAATTCCATCCCTTTCAAGTTACCGCAGCAGTGAGGATCAAGTTCCTATTCAGTCAAGAGGATCCACGTCTAAGGAGGACTTCGATCCAGTTATTAGGAGATCTGGCAACGTCCCTTGGTTAGGAGACCAATTTGGAGGCATCCAAGGAGCAGATCCAAGGGAACCTCATCACTTTACTTTTGCATCTATGCGATCCAGACGTGTATGTTGTCAAGGTATGACTTTTTGGATCATTTTACTCACTTAACTCATGCATCTACCCCATTTAGGCCTGTAAAAGTACGATCCAGAAGGTCGGCCCTTATCTGGATTGTCTGGAGGTAAACCGCATGATCCAGGAGTGTTTGGGCGACGAAACCGACTTGATGTTCACGGATTTTATTAAGGAGTTAATTAAACGCATGGTAAGTAAATGGCAGCACCTTAAATGTAATATTAATGCAGTTCGTCTGTAATATATTTTGAATTTAATTAGGGATATATGGAATCAATGATATCAAGGTTATCTGGGGGTCAAATCGAGGACGAACTGGTTTAAAGGTCGTGTCTAAGGGCCAATGCCGCCCTTGTCACCGGTTTGTTCTACGCCGAACTACTACCCGAGAATAAACCGAAAGTTCCATTGGAAACTGTCTGTGATAAACTGATCAGACTGATGCAAGACGAGTCAGAAGAAGTTAGGATTAAGGCAAGTCAAGCTATATCATGTTTGTTTTTATAATTATTGTAGAACGGATTGTGCTAGGGGGATAGTATGAATAAGTCTTTTTATCGAAATTTCGGTTTTTTACCATTAACATGTACTTTATTAGATCGAAAATTTTGCATAACTTTTTTGTTATTAAAGATAGAGCTTTCATTTAAAAACTGTCAAGTACTCCTTGCAGAGGGGCACCTTGCACATAATTATCAAAATTAAAAAAAATATTGTTTTTGAGAAAAATCAAAATTTCGGTTTTTTACAATTAACATGTACTTTTTTAGATCGAAAATTTTGCATAACTTTTTTGTTATTAAAGATAGAGCTTTCATTTAACAACTGTCAAGTACTCCTTGCAGAAGGGCACCTTGCACATAATTATCAAAATTGGAAAAATTATAGTTTTTGAGAAAAGTCGAAATTTCGATTTTTTACAATTAACATGTACTTTTTTGGATCGAAAATTTTGCATAACTTTTTTGTTATTAAAGATAAAGCTTTCATTTAAAAACTGTCAAGTACTCCTTGCAGAAGGACACCTTGCACATAATTATCAAAATTAAAAAAATTATAGTTTTTGAGAAAAATCAAAATTTCGGTTTTTTACAATTAACATGTACTTTTTTAGATCGAAAATTTTGCATAACTTTTTTGTTATTAAAGATAGAGCTTTCATTTAAAAACTCTCAAGTACTCCTTGCAGAGGGGCACCTTGCACATAATTATCAAAATTGGAACAAATATAGTTTTTGAGAAAAGTCGAAATTTCGATTTTTTACAATTATCATGTACTTTTTTAGATCGAAAATTTTGCATAACTTTTTTGTTATTAAAGATAGAGCTTTCATTTAAAAACTGTCAAGTACTCCTTGCAGAGCGGCACCTTGCACATAATTATCAAAATTGGAAAAATTATAGTTTTTGAGAAAAGTCGAAATTTCGATTTTTTACAATTATCATGTACTTTTTTAGATCGAAAATTTTGCATAACTTTTTTGTTATTAAAGATAGAGCTTTCATTTAAAAACTGTCAAGTACTCCTTGCAAAGGGGCACCTTGCACATAATTATCAAAATTGGAAAAATTATAGTTTTTGAGAAAAGTCGAAATTTCGATTTTTTACAATTATCATGTACTTTTTTAGATCGAAAATTTTGCATAACTTTTTTGTTATTAAAGATAGAGCTTTCATTTAAAAACTGTCAAGTACTCCTTGCAGAGCGGCACCTTGCACATAATTATCAAAATTGGAAAAATTATAGTTTTTGAGAAAAATCGAAATTTCGGTTTTTTACAATTATCATGTACTTTTTTAGATCGAAAATTTTGCATAACTTTTTTGTTATTAAAGATAGAGCTTTCATTTAAAAACTGTCAAGTACTCCTTGCAAAGGGGCACCTTGCACATAATTATCAAAATTAAAAAAATTATAGTTTTTGAGAAAAATCAAAATTTCGGTTTTTTACAATTAACATGTACTTTTTTAGATCGAAAATTTTGCATAACTTTTTTGTTATTAAAGATAGAGCTTTCATTTAAAAACTGTCAAGTACTCCTTGCAGAGGGGCACCTTGCACATAATTATCAAAATTGGAAAAATTATAGTTTTTGAGAAAAGTCGAAATTTCGATTTTTTACAATTATCATGTACTTTTTTAGATCGAAAATTTTGCATAACTTTTTTGTTATTAAAGATAGAGCTTTCATTTAAAAACTCTCAAGTACTCCTTGCAGAGGGGCACCTTGCACATAATTATCAAAATTGGAACAAATATAGTTTTTGAGAAAAGTCGAAATTTCGATTTTTTACAATCATCATGTACTTTTTTAGATCGAAAATTTTGCATAACTTTTTTGTTATTAAAGATAGAGCTTTCATTTAAAAACTGTCAAGTACTCCTTGCAGAGGGGCACCTTGCACATAATTATCAAAATTGGAACAATTATAGTTTTTGAGAAAAGTCGAAATTTCGGTTTTTTACAATTATCATGTACTTTTTTTAGATCGAAAATTTTGCATAACTTTTTTGTTATTAAAGATAGAGCTTTCATTTAAAAACTGTCAAATACTCCTTGCAAAGGGGCACCTTGCACATAATTATCAAAATTGGAACAATTATAGTTTTTGAGAAAAATCGAAATTTCGGTTTTTTACAATTATCATGTACTTTTTTAGATCGAAAATTTTGCATAACTTTTTTGTTATTAAAGATAGAGCTTTCATTTAAAAACTCTCAAGTACTCCTTGCAGAGGGGCACCTTGCACATAATTATCAAAATTGGAAAAATTATAGTTTTTGAGAAAAGTCGAAATTTCGATTTTTTACAATTATCATGTACTTTTTTAGATCGAAAATTTTGCATAACTTTTTTGTTATTAAAGATAGAGCTTTCATTTAAAAACTGTCAAGTACTCCTTGCAAAGGGGCATCTTGCACATAATTATCAAAATTGGAACAATTATAGTTTTTGAGAAAAATCGAAATTTCGGTTTTTTACAATTATCATGTACTTTTTTAGATCGAAAATTTTGCATAACTTTTTTGTTATTAAAGATAGAGCTTTCATTTAAAAACTCTTAAGTACTCCTTGCAGAGGGGCACCTTGCACATAATTATCAAAATTGGAAAAATTAAAGTTTTTGAGAAAAGTCGAAATTTCGATTTTTTACAATTATCATGTACTTTTTTAGATCGAAAATTTTGCATAACTTTTTTGTTATTAAAGATAGAGCTTTCATTTAGAAACTGTCAAGTACTCCTTGCAGAGGGGCACCTTGCACATAATTATCAAAATTAAAAAAATTATAGTTTTTGAGAAAAATCAAAATTTCGGTTTTTTACTATTAACATGTACTTTTTTAGATCGAAAATTTTGCATAACTTTTTTGTTATTAAAGATAGAGCTTTCATTTAAAAACTGTTAAGTACTCCTTGCAAAGGGGCACCTAGTACGTAATTATGAAAAACTCAAAAATTTACGGTTTTTGAAAAAAATCGAAATTTCGGTTTTTTACAATTAACATGTACTTTTTTAGATCTAAAATTTTGCATAACTTTTTTGTTATTAAAGATAGAGCTTTCATTTAAAAACTGTCAAGTACTCCTTGCAGAGGGGCACCTTGTACATAATTATCAAAATTAAAAAAATTATAGTTTTTGAAAAAAATCAAAATTTCGGTTTTTTACAATTAACATGTACTTTTTTAGATCGAAAATTTTGCATAACTTTTTTGTTATTAAAGATAGAGCTTTCATTTAAAAACTGTCAAGTACTCCTTGCAGAGGGGCACCTTGTACGTAATAATCAAAAACTAAAAATATTATAGTTTTTGAGAAAAATCGAAATTTCGGTTTTTTACAATTAACATGTACTTTTTTAGATCGAAAATTTTGCATAACTTTTTTATTATTAAAGATAGAGCTTTCATTTAAAAACTGTCAAGTACTCCTTGCAGAGGGGCACCTTGTACGTAATAATCAAAAACTAAAAATATTATAGTTTTTGAGAAAAATCAAAATTTCGGTTTTTTACAATTAACATGTACTTTTTTAGATCGAAAATTTTGCATAACTTTTTTGTTATTAAAGATAGAGCTTTCATTTAAAAACTGCCAAGTACCCCTTGCAAAGGTGCATCTTGTATGTAATTATGAAAAATAAAAATATTATAGTTTTTGAGAAAAATCAAAGTTTCGGTTTTTTACAATTAACATGTACTTTTTTAGATCGAAAATTTTGCATAACTTTTTTGTTATTAAAGATAGAGCTTTCATTTAAAAACTGTCAAGAACTCCTTGCAGAGGGGTACCTTGCACATAATTATCAAAATTGGAAAAATTATAGTGTTTGAGAAAAATCGAAATTTCGGTTGTTTACAATTAACATGTCCTTTTTTAGATCGAAAATTTTGCATAACTTTTTTGTTATTAAAGATAGAGCTTTCATTTAAAAACTGCCAAGTACTCCTCGCAAGGGGGCACTTTGCACATAATTATCAAAATTGAAAAAATTATAGTTTTTGAGAAAAATCGAAATTTCGGTTTTTTACAATTAACATGTACTTTTTTAGATCGAAAATTTTGCATAACACTTTTGTTATTAAAGATAGAGCTTTCATTTAAAAACTGTCAAGTACTCCTGGTAAAGGGGCACCTTGCACATAATTATCAAAATTGAAAAAATTATAGTTTTTAAGAAAAATCGAAATTTCGGTTTTTTACAATTAACATGTACTTTTTTAGATCGAAAATTTTGCATAACTTTTTTGTTATTAAAGATAGAGCTTTCATTTAAAAACTGTCAAGTACTCCTTGCAAAGGGGCACCTTGTACGTAATAATCAAAAACTAAAAAAATTGTAGTTTTTGAGAAAAATCGAAATTTCGGTTTTTTACAATTAACATGTACTTTTTTAGATCGAAAATTTTGCATAACTTTTTTGTTATTAAAGATAGAGCTTTCATTTAAAAACTGTCAAGTACTCCTTGCAGAGGGGCACCTTGTACGTAATAATCAAAAACTAAAAATATTATAGTTTTTGAGAAAAATCGAAATTTCGGTTTTTTACAATTAACATGTACTTTTTTAGATCGAAAATTTTGCATAACTTTTTTATTATTAAAGATAGAGCTTTCATTTAAAAACTGTCAAGGACTCCTGGCAAAGGGGCACCTTGCACATAATTATCAAAATTTAAAAAATTATAGTTTTTGAGAAAAATCGAAATTTCGGTTTTTACAATTAACATGTACTTTTTTAGATCGAAAATTTTGCATAACTTTTTTGTTATTAGAGATAGAGCCTTCATTTAAAAACTGTCAAGTGTTCCTTGTGAAGGGGCATCTTGTACCTAATTACCAAAAACTGAAAATTTTATAGTTTTTGAGAAAAATCGAAATTTCGGTTTTTTACCATTAACATGTACTTTATTAGATCGAAAATTTTGCATAACTTTTTTGTTATTAGAGATAGAGCCTTCATTTAAAAACTGTCAAGTGTTCCTTGTGAAGAGGCATCTTGTACCTAATTACCAAAAACTGAAAAATTTATAGTTTTTGAGAAAAATCGAAATTTTGGTATTTTTCTATTAACATGTACTTTATTAGATCGAAAATTTTGCATAACTTTTTTGTTATTAGAGATAGAGCCTTCATTTAAAAACTGTCAAGTGTTCCTTGTGAAGGGGCATCTTGTACCTAATTACCAAAAACTGAAAAATTTATAGTTTTTGAGAAAAATCGAAATTTCGGTTTTTTACCATTAACATGTACTTTATTAGATCGAATATTTTGCATAACTTTTTTGTTATTAGAGATAGAGCCTTCATTTAAAAACTGTCAAGTGTTCCTTGTGAAGAGGCATCTTGTACCTAATTACCAAAAACTGAAAAATTTATAGTTTTTGAGAAAAATCGAAATTTTGGTATTTTACTATTAACATGTACTTTATTAGATCGAAAATTTTGCATAACTTTTTTGTTATTAGAGATAGAGCCTTCATTTAAAAACTGTCAAGTGTTCCTTGTGAAGGGGCATCTTGTACCTAATTACCAAAGACTGAAAAATTTATAGTTTTTGAGAAAAATCGAAATTTCGGTATTTTACTATTAACATGTACTTTATTAGATCGAAAATTTTGCATAACTTTTTTGTTATTAGAGATAGAGCCTTCATTTAAAAACTGTCAAGGACTCCTGGCAAAGGGGCACCTTGCACATAATTATCAAAATTTAAAAAATTATAGTTTTTGAGAAAAATCGAAATTTCGGTTTTTACAATTAACATGTACTTTTTTAGATCGAAAATTTTGCATAACTTTTTTGTTTTTAGAGATAGAGCCTTCATTTAAAAACTGTCAAGGACTCCTGGCAAAGGGGCACCTTGCACATAA
Organism: Anthonomus grandis grandis; assembly: GCF_022605725.1. Classification (NCBI taxonomy): domain Eukaryota; kingdom Metazoa; phylum Arthropoda; class Insecta; order Coleoptera; family Curculionidae; genus Anthonomus; species Anthonomus grandis. The sequence continues at coordinate 17,723 of NW_026088515.1, forward strand.
TTATCAAAATTTAAAAACTTATAGTTTTTGAGAAAAATCGAAATTTCGGTTTTTTACAATTAACATGTACTTTTTTAGATCGAAAATTTTGCATAACTTTTTTGTTATTAGAGATAGAGCCTTCATTTAAAAACTGTCAAGTGTTCCTTGTGAAGGGGCATCTTGTACCTAATTACCAAAAACTGAAAAATTTATAGTTTTTGAGAAAAATCGAAATTTCGGTTTTTTACCATTAACATGTACTTTATTAGATCGAATATTTTGCATAACTTTTTTGTTATTAGAGATAGAGCCTTCATTTAAAAACTGTCAAGTGTTTCTTGTGAAGAGGCATCTTGTACCTAATTACCAAAAACTGAAAAATTTATAGTTTTTGAGAAAAATCGAAATTTTGGTATTTTACTATTAACATGTACTTTATTAGATCGAAAATTTTGCATAACTTTTTTGTTATTAGAGATAGAGCCTTCATTTAAAAACTGTCAAGTGTTCCTTGTGAAGGGGCATCTTGTACCTAATTACCAAAGACTGAAAAATTTATAGTTTTTAAGAAAAATCGAAATTTCGGTATTTTACTATTAACATGTACTTTATTAGATCGAAAATTTTGCATAACTTTTTTGTTATTAGAGATAGAGCCTTCATTTAAAAACTGTCAAGGACTCCTGGCAAAGGGGCACCTTGCACATAATTATCAAAATTTAAAAAATTATAGTTTTTGAGAAAAATCGAAATTTCGGTTTTTACAATTAACATGTACTTTTTTAGATCGAAAATTTTGCATAACTTTTTTGTTATTAGAGATAGAGCCTTCATTTAAAAACTGTCAAGGACTCCTGGCAAAGGGGCACCTTGCACATAATTATCAAAATTTAAAAAATTATAGTTTTTGAGAAAAATCGAAATTTCGGTTTTTTACAATTAACATGTACTTTATTAGATCGAAAATTTTGCATAACTTTTTTGTTATTAGAGATAGAGCCTTCATTTAAAAACTGTCAAGTGTTCCTTGTGAAGGGGCATCTTGTACCTAATTACCAAAAACTGAAAAATTTATAGTTTTTGAGAAAAATCGAAATTTCGGTTTTTTACCATTAACATGTACTTTATTAGATCGAAAATTTTGCATAACTTTTTTGTTATTAGAGATAGATCCTTCATTTAAAAACTGTCAAGTGTTTCTTGTGAAGGGGCATCTTGTACCTAATTACCAAAAACTGAAAAATTTATAGTTTTTGAGAAAAATCGAAATTTTGGTATTTTACTATTAACATGTACTTTTTTAGATCGAAAATTTTGCATAACTTTTTTGTTACTAGAAATAGAGCCTTCATTTAAAGACTGTCAAGTGTTCTTTGTGAAGGGGCATTTTGTACCTAATTACCAAAGACTGAAAAATTTATAGTTTTTGAGAAAAATCGAAATTTCGGTATTTTACTATTAACATGTACTTTATTAGATCGAAAATTTTGCATAACTTTTTTGTTATTAGAGATAGAGCCTTCATTTAAAAACTGTCAAGTGTTCCTTGTGAAGGGGCATCTTGTACCTAATTACCAAAAACTGAAAAATTTATAGTTTTTGAGAAAAATGGAAATTTCGGTTTTTTACCATTAACATGTACTTTATTAGATCGAAAATTTTGCATAACTTTTTTTGTTATTAGAGATAGAGCCTTCATTTAAAAACTGTCAAGTGTTCCTTGTGAAGGGGCATCTTGTACCTAATTACCAAAAACTGAAAAATTTATAGTTTTTGAGAAAAATCGAAATTTCGGTATTTTACTATTAACATGTACTTTATTAGATCGAAAATTTTGCATAACTTTTTTGTTACTAGAGATAGAGCCTTCATTTAAAGACTGTCAAGTGTTCTTTGTGAAGGGGCATCTTGTACCTAATTACCAAAGACTGAAAAATTTATAGTTTTTGAGAAAAATCGAAATTTCGGTATTTTACTATTAACATGTACTTTATTAGATCGAATATTTTGCATAACTTTTTTGGTATTAGAGATAGAGCCTTCATTTAAAAACTGTCAAGTGTTCCTTGTGAAGGGGCATCTTGTACCTAATTACCAAAAACTGAAAAATTTATAGTTTTTGAGAAAAAGCGAAATTTCGGTTTTTTACAATTAACATGTACTTTTTTAGATCGAAAATTTTGCATAACTTTTTTGTTATTAAAGATAGAGCTTTCATTTAAAAACTGTCAAGGACTCCTGGCAAAGGGGCACCTTGCACATAATTATCAAAATTGAAAAAATTATAGTTTTTGAGAAAAATCTAAATTTCGGTTTTTTACAATTAACATGTACTTTTTTAGATCTAAAATTTTGCATAACTTTTTTGTTATTAAAGATAGAGCTTTCATTTAAAAACTGTTAAGTACTCCTTGCAAAGGGGCACCTAGTACGTAATTATGAAAAACTCAAAAATTTACGGTTTTTGAAAAAAATCGAAATTTCGGTTTTTTACAATTAACATGTACTTTTTTAGATCGAAAATTTTGCATAACTTTTTTGTTATTAAAGATAGAGCTTTCATTTAAAAACTGTCAAGTACTCCTTGCAAAGGGGCACCTTGAACATAATTATCAAAATTGAAAAAGTTATAGTTTTTGAGAAAAATCGAAATTTCGGTTTTTTTACTATTAACATGTAGTTTTTTAGATCGAAAATTTTGCATAACTTTTTTACTATTAAAGATAGAGCTTTCATTTAAAAACTGTTAAGTGCTCCTTGTGAAGGGGCACCTTGTACGTAATTACCAAAAATTGAAAAGTTTACGGTTTTTAAGAAAAATCGAAATTTCGTTTTTTTACTATTAACATGTACTTTTTTAGATCGAAAATTTTGCATAACTTTTTTGTTATTAAAGATAGAGCTTTCATTTAAAAATTGTCAAGTACTCCTGGCAAAGGGGCACGTTGCACATAATTATCAAAATTAAAAAAATTTTAGTTTTTGAGAAAAATCGAAATTTCGGTTTTTCACAATTAACATGTACTTTTTTAGATCGAAAATTTTGCCTAACTTTTTTATTATTAAAGATAGAGCTTTCATTTAAAAATTGTCAAGTACTCCTGGCAAAGGGGCACCTTGCACATAATTATCAAAATTTAAAAAATTTTAGTTTTTGAGAAAAATCGAAATTTCGGTTTTTTACAATTAACATGTACTTTTTTAGATCGAAAATTTTGCATAACTTTTTTGTTATTAATGATAGAGCTTTCATTTAAAAACTGTCAAGTACTTTTGGCAAAGGGGCACCTTGCACATAATTATCAAAATTGAAAAAATTATAGTTTTTGAGAAAAATCGAATTTTCGGTTTTTTACAATCAACATGTACTTTTTTAGATCGAAAATTTTGCGTTTAACCGAAACTTTTTTGGTAATAAAGATAGAGCTTTCATTTAAAAAATGTCAAGTACTCTTAGTAAAGGGGCATCTTGTACGAAATTATTAAGAACTGAAAAATTTACGGTTTTCTTCAAAAATCGAAATTTCGGTTTTTACCATTACCATGTACTTTATTAGATCGATAACTTGGAGCCCATCTTTCGCCTCAAAAACGAGGTCGAAGAAATACCCGATTTCTTAGTTCTGCTCGGATTTCCTTATAACCCGGTATTTTCGTGATCTACCTAATGAGAACAATCCGCTGGTATAGTTGTAATAATGGAAAGGAGGGAGTATATAATTTCTTACTGAAAAACAGTGTGGGGTGGGTGGGGGGAATAAGGGTTGACTCACTCGTTCACATCTGACCGAACCTTTTATCCTTCAGCTCTCTCTGCATCGACCAGGACCAACCTCTAAAAATGACCGAAACAGTGGTGGGGGACGTATATCGAGACATGCAGCACAGTTTGTCATGGATCGTCTCCTTTATGGGCCTATTATTCGGTCGGACCTGATACACCAGAGGACGTTAGTGGTCGCTTTCTTTACCTACTTGATCAAGGACAATGTAGAGAGCAAACAGGCGGTTTTGATAGAAAATCTACTGGAGATGATTCTGGATGTCCAGCTGGACCAGAGCTGCTTGGTGCGGAAGATTGGGGTTCAAGGATTGGGGTATGCTGCGGAGAATTTGAGTAAGGAGCTCGTAGTGCGGTACTGCAATCAGATACTAAGCATTTTGATGAACTGCTTGGATTATCACAATTTAGGGTAAGTGTCTTAACTTTTCTCAAAAATCTTCTATAACTCTGTTATTTTTTGTTTTACGGATAAATGTCGTTTTTTATGATTTGTTCTATTTTTGATCAGGAATTCAATGCTAAAAGAAAATTTTCCATATTCGTACTGGTTTTTGGAGAAAATGAGGAAAAACTGTTTAAAGGTTTTTCCCCATTTTCTAGAAAACTGTTGGACTTGAAAATGATTTTTCTACTGTATCTTATGCGCATTAAGATTCTAAACAACTTTTGTTTAAACAATTTTTTTTTCCAACCAATAGTTTTCTCGAAAAAAAAATAAAAACCGTAATTATGAACATTTTTCCATGGGTACCCCTTGGATCTCTTGCAGACAATTTTTTGGGAAAATTGGGTATAACTTTTTATTGGTAAATTTTTTAAAAAAGTTTTATGAGACTTTTTTGAAGTGTTTTCGATGATTTATCGGTTTATAAAAAAAAAAAAATTCAAAAATTTTTTTTTCAGTTTTGACTTAAAAATCGTCAAATTTTTCAAAAATTTCTCATAACTCCTTTATTTTTAATTTTTTAACTAAATGTTATTCTTTATGATTTGTTCTATTTTTGATCGGGAATTCAATGCTAGAAGAAAGTTTTTCATATTCCCATTGGTTTTCGATAAAATGAGGAAAAACTGTTTAAAGGTTTTTTCCAATTTTCTGGAAAACTGCTGAACCTAAAAATTATTTTTCTACTGCATCTTATGCGCATTGAGATTCTAAATAACTTTTGCTAAAACAATTTTTTTCTCCAACCAATAGTTTTCTCGAAAAAAAATAAAAACCGTAATTATGAACTTTTTTCCATGGGTACCCCCTTGGATCTTTTGCAGACAATTTTTTGGGAAAATTGGGTATAACTTTTTAGTGGTAAATTTTTCAAAAAAATTTTATAAGACTTTTTTGACGTGTTTTGGATGATTTATCGGTTTCCAGAAAAAAAAAAATTTCAATTTTTAAAAAATTTCAAATTTTTTAGAAACCTTACCATAAGTCCTTTATTTTTCGTTTTATGGTTAAATGTTATTCTTTATAATTTGTTCTATTTTTAATCCAAAAAAAGATTTATTGTTATAAGGTGTTTAAATCATGGGCAGAATGGCAGGTTTGGCACATCAATAACTTCTTTCGCGTATATGACACCTTTGAAGAAGAAGAAGAGAAGTAGCAGTAACGAGAGTGAGAACGAAACGAGGGTGAGAAAGGGACAGACTACTGGTTTATACATATACAGATATCTGGTTTCCCCGACTTCTGTAAGCGTTTCAATATCTGTCCCTTCCCTTCTCTTCCCTCATTTCTCTTCTCACTTTGGTTACTGCTACTTCTCTTTTTCTTCTCTTCTTCTGGAAAAAATTATTGATTTCTTACAGGCAGTTGAGGCCAAAGTTTCTTTTTATTCTTCTTCTTCTTCTTCTCCCTCTTCTTCTTTAAAGACCTGAAATACCTGGGTGACCTTTACACATACTTACTTTAAATAAATCTCTTCCAGGAGAATCACAAATAAAACATCTAATTTTGACAGTGACAATTTATTAATTGATTGATTTTATTGACTGATAAATGACCGGCAAGCTTTCCTGATCTTGTTTCCTGTAATTATCACTGACTTTGTTTCTGGTGATCAAATCTCGATATGGATTTTATTGAGTTTTTAGTCCACATTATCAATATTGTCCATTTTCTAAGTCAATTCAGTGAAAATTCCAGGATTTATTTCTTAATAAATAAATAGGACCTGAAGAAATAACTCGACAACGATCAACTTAACCGTAGGTTCCTTGAAAGATCCTATTCTTATTTTAATCATTTACAAAATGATGGACCTATTCTTCCTTATCTAGGAACGAAAGCGAGCTGATCCTGGAATCGTTGCAATCCTTCTCGAAACTCCTGAACAGTTTGCCAGGGTACAAATTCCATCCCTTTCAAGTTACCGCAGCAGTGAGGATCAAGTTCCTATTCAGTCAAGAGGATCCACGTCTAAGGAGGACTTCGATCCAGTTATTAGGAGATCTGGCAACGTCCCTTGGTTAGGAGACCAATTTGGAGGCATCCAAGGAGCAGATCCAAGGGAACCTCATCACTTTACTTTTGCATCTATGCGATCCAGACGTGTATGTTGTCAAGGTATGACTTTTTGGATCATTTTACTCACTTAACTCATGCATCTACCCCATTTAGGCCTGTAAAAGTACGATCCAGAAGGTCGGCCCTTATCTGGATTGTCTGGAGGTAAACCGCATGATCCAGGAGTGTTTGGGCGACGAAACCGACTTGATGTTCACGGATTTTATTAAGGAGTTAATTAAACGCATGGTAAGTAAATGGCAGCACCTTAAATGTAATATTAATGCAGTTCGTCTGTAATATATTTTGAATTTAATTAGGGATATATGGAATCAATGATATCAAGGTTATCTGGGGGTCAAATCGAGGACGAACTGGTTTAAAGGTCGTGTCTAAGGGCCAATGCCGCCCTTGTCACCGGTTTGTTCTACGCCGAACTACTACCAGAGAATAAACCGAAAGTTCCATTGGAAACTGTCTGTGATAAACTGATCAGACTGATGCAAGACGAGTCAGAAGAAGTTAGGATTAAGGCAAGTCAAGCTATATCATGTTTGTTTTTATAATTATTGTAGAACGGATTGTGCTAGGGGGATAGTATGAATAAGTCTTTTTATCGAAATTTCGGTTTTTTACCATTAACATGTACTTTATTAGATCGAAAATTTTGCATAACTTTTTTGTTATTAAAGATAGAGCTTTCATTTAAAAACTGTCAAGTACTCCTTGCAGAGGGGCACCTTGCACATAATTATCAAAATTAAAAAAAATATTGTTTTTGAGAAAAATCAAAATTTCGGTTTTTTACAATTAACATGTACTTTTTTAGATCGAAAATTTTGCATAACTTTTTTGTTATTAAAGATAGAGCTTTCATTTAACAACTGTCAAGTACTCCTTGCAGAAGGGCACCTTGCACATAATTATCAAAATTGGAAAAATTATAGTTTTTGAGAAAAGTCGAAATTTCGATTTTTTACAATTAACATGTACTTTTTTGGATCGAAAATTTTGCATAACTTTTTTGTTATTAAAGATAAAGCTTTCATTTAAAAACTGTCAAGTACTCCTTGCAGAAGGACACCTTGCACATAATTATCAAAATTAAAAAAATTATAGTTTTTGAGAAAAATCAAAATTTCGGTTTTTTACAATTAACATGTACTTTTTTAGATCGAAAATTTTGCATAACTTTTTTGTTATTAAAGATAGAGCTTTCATTTAAAAACTCTCAAGTACTCCTTGCAGAGGGGCACCTTGCACATAATTATCAAAATTGGAACAAATATAGTTTTTGAGAAAAGTCGAAATTTCGATTTTTTACAATTATCATGTACTTTTTTAGATCGAAAATTTTGCATAACTTTTTTGTTATTAAAGATAGAGCTTTCATTTAAAAACTGTCAAGTACTCCTTGCAGAGCGGCACCTTGCACATAATTATCAAAATTGGAAAAATTATAGTTTTTGAGAAAAGTCGAAATTTCGATTTTTTACAATTATCATGTACTTTTTTAGATCGAAAATTTTGCATAACTTTTTTGTTATTAAAGATAGAGCTTTCATTTAAAAACTGTCAAGTACTCCTTGCAAAGGGGCACCTTGCACATAATTATCAAAATTGGAAAAATTATAGTTTTTGAGAAAAGTCGAAATTTCGATTTTTTACAATTATCATGTACTTTTTTAGATCGAAAATTTTGCATAACTTTTTTGTTATTAAAGATAGAGCTTTCATTTAAAAACTGTCAAGTACTCCTTGCAGAGCGGCACCTTGCACATAATTATCAAAATTGGAAAAATTATAGTTTTTGAGAAAAATCGAAATTTCGGTTTTTTACAATTATCATGTACTTTTTTAGATCGAAAATTTTGCATAACTTTTTTGTTATTAAAGATAGAGCTTTCATTTAAAAACTGTCAAGTACTCCTTGCAAAGGGGCACCTTGCACATAATTATCAAAATTAAAAAAATTATAGTTTTTGAGAAAAATCAAAATTTCGGTTTTTTACAATTAACATGTACTTTTTTAGATCGAAAATTTTGCATAACTTTTTTGTTATTAAAGATAGAGCTTTCATTTAAAAACTGTCAAGTACTCCTTGCAGAGGGGCACCTTGCACATAATTATCAAAATTGGAAAAATTATAGTTTTTGAGAAAAGTCGAAATTTCGATTTTTTACAATTATCATGTACTTTTTTAGATCGAAAATTTTGCATAACTTTTTTGTTATTAAAGATAGAGCTTTCATTTAAAAACTCTCAAGTACTCCTTGCAGAGGGGCACCTTGCACATAATTATCAAAATTGGAACAAATATAGTTTTTGAGAAAAGTCGAAATTTCGATTTTTTACAATCATCATGTACTTTTTTAGATCGAAAATTTTGCATAACTTTTTTGTTATTAAAGATAGAGCTTTCATTTAAAAACTGTCAAGTACTCCTTGCAGAGGGGCACCTTGCACATAATTATCAAAATTGGAAAAATTATAGTTTTTGAGAAAAGTCGAAATTTCGATTTTTTACAATTATCATGTACTTTTTTAGATCGAAAATTTTGCATAACTTTTTTGTTATTAAAGATAGAGCTTTCATTTAAAAACTGTCAAGTACTCCTTGCAAAGGGGCACCTTGCACATAATTATCAAAATTGGAACGAATATAGTTTTTGAGAAAAGTCGAAATTTCGATTTTTTACAATTATCATGTACTTTTTTAGATCGAAAATTTTGCATAACTTTTTTGTTATTAAAGATAGAGCTTTCATTTAAAAACTGTCAAGTACTCCTTGCAAAGGGGCACCTTGCACATAATTATCAAAATTGGAACGAATATAGTTTTTGAGAAAAATCGAAATTTCGGTTTTTTACAATTATCATGTACTTTTTTAGATCGAAAATTTTGCATAACTTTTTTGTTATTAAAGATAGAGCTTTCATTTAAAAACTCTCAAGTACTCCTTGCAGAGGGGCACCTTGCACATAATTATCAAAATTGGAACGAATATAGTTTTTGAGAAAAGTCGAAATTTCGATTTTTTACAATTATCATGTACTTTTTTAGATCGAAAATTTTGCATAAATTTTTTGTTATTAAAGATAGAGCTTTCATTTAAAAACTGTCAAGTACTCCTTGCAAAGGGGCACCTTGCACATAATTATCAAAATTGGAACAATTATAGTTTTTGAGAAAAATCGAAATTTCGGTTTTTTACAATTATCATGTACTTTTTTTAGATCGAAAATTTTGCATAACTTTTTTGTTATTAAAGATAGAGCTTTCATTTAAAAACTGTCAAGTACTCCTTGCAAAGGGGCACCTTGCACATAATTATCAAAATTGGAACAATTATAGTTTTTGAGAAAAATCGAAATTTCGGTTTTTTACAATTATCATGTACTTTTTTAGATCGAAAATTTTGCATAACTTTTTTGTTATTAAAGATAGAGCTTTCATTTAAAAACTCTCAAGTACTCCTTGCAGAGGGGCACCTTGCACATAATTATCAAAATTGGAAAAATTATAGTTTTTGAGAAAAGTCGAAATTTCGATTTTTTACAATTATCATGTACTTTTTTAGATCGAAAATTTTGCATAACTTTTTTGTTATTAAAGATAGAGCTTTCATTTAAAAACTGTCAAGTACTCCTTGCAAAGGGGCATCTTGCACATAATTATCAAAATTGGAACAATTATAGTTTTTGAGAAAAATCGAAATTTCGGTTTTTTACAATTATCATGTACTTTTTTAGATCGAAAATTTTGCATAACTTTTTTGTTATTAAAGATAGAGCTTTCATTTAAAAACTCTCAAGTACTCCTTGCAGAGGGGCACCTTGCACATAATTATCAAAATTGGAAAAATTAAAGTTTTTGAGAAAAGTCGAAATTTCGATTTTTTACAATTATCATGTACTTTTTTAGATCGAAAATTTTGCATAACTTTTTTGTTATTAAAGATAGAGCTTTCATTTAGAAACTGTCAAGTACTCCTTGCAGAGGGGCACCTTGCACATAATTATCAAAATTAAAAAAATTATAGTTTTTGAGAAAAATCAAAATTTCGGTTTTTTACTATTAACATGTACTTTTTTAGATCGAAAATTTTGCATAACTTTTTTGTTATTAAAGATAGAGCTTTCATTTAAAAACTGTTAAGTACTCCTTGCAAAGGGGCACCTAGTACGTAATTATGAAAAACTCAAAAATTTACGGTTTTTGAAAAAAATCGAAATTTCGGTTTTTTACAATTAACATGTACTTTTTTAGATCTAAAATTTTGCATAACTTTTTTGTTATTAAAGATAGAGCTTTCATTTAAAAACTGTCAAGTACTCCTTGCAGAGGAGCACCTTGTACATAATTATCAAAATTAAAAAAATTATAGTTTTTGAAAAAAATCAAAATTTCGGTTTTTTACAATTAACATGTACTTTTTTAGATCGAAAATTTTGCATAACTTTTTTGTTATTAAAGATAGAGCTTTCATTTAAAAACTGTCAAGTACTCCTTGCAGAGGGGCACCTTGTACGTAATAATCAAAAACTAAAAATATTATAGTTTTTGAGAAAAATCGAAATTTCGGTTTTTTACAATTAACATGTACTTTTTTAGATCGAAAATTTTGCATAACTTTTTTATTATTAAAGATAGAGCTTTCATTTAAAAACTGTCAAGTACTCCTTGCAGAGGGGCACCTTGTACGTAATAATCAAAAACTAAAAATATTATAGTTTTTGAGAAAAATCAAAATTTCGGTTTTTTACAATTAACATGTACTTTTTTAGATCGAAAATTTTGCATAACTTTTTTGTTATTAAAGATAGAGCTTTCATTTAAAAACTGCCAAGTACCCCTTGCAAAGGTGCATCTTGTATGTAATTATGAAAAATAAAAATATTATAGTTTTTGAGAAAAATCAAAGTTTCGGTTTTTTACAATTAACATGTACTTTTTTAGATCGAAAATTTTGCATAACTTTTTTGTTATTAAAGATAGAGCTTTCATTTAAAAACTGTCAAGAACTCCTTGCAGAGGGGTACCTTGCACATAATTATCAAAATTGGAAAAATTATAGTGTTTGAGAAAAATCGAAATTTCGGTTGTTTACAATTAACATGTCCTTTTTTAGATCGAAAATTTTGCATAACTTTTTTGTTATTAAAGATAGAGCTTTCATTTAAAAACTGCCAAGTACTCCTCGCAAGGGGGCACTTTGCACATAATTATCAAAATTGAAAAAATTATAGTTTTTGAGAAAAATCGAAATTTCGGTTTTTTACAATTAACATGTACTTTTTTAGATCGAAAATTTTGCATAACACTTTTGTTATTAAAGATAGAGCTTTCATTTAAAAACTGTCAAGTACTCCTGGTAAAGGGGCACCTTGCACATAATTATCAAAATTGAAAAAATTATAGTTTTTAAGAAAAATCGAAATTTCGGTTTTTTACAATTAACATGTACTTTTTTAGATCGAAAATTTTGCATAACTTTTTTGTTATTAAAGATAGAGCTTTCATTTAAAAACTGTCAAGTACTCCTTGCAAAGGGGCACCTTGTACGTAATAATCAAAAACTAAAAAAATTGTAGTTTTTGAGAAAAATCGAAATTTCGGTTTTTTACAATTAACATGTACTTTTTTAGATCGAAAATTTTGCATAACTTTTTTGTTATTAAAGATAGAGCTTTCATTTAAAAACTGTCAAGTACTCCTTGCAGAGGGGCACCTTGTACGTAATAATCAAAAACTAAAAATAATATAGTTTTTGAGAAAAATCGAAATTTCGGTTTTTTACAATTAACATGTACTTTTTTAGATCGAAAATTTTGCATAACTTTTTTATTATTAAAGATAGAGCTTTCATTTAAAAACTGTCAAGGACTCCTGGCAAAGGGGCACCTTGCACATAATTATCAAAATTTAAAAAATTATAGTTTTTGAGAAAAATCGAAATTTCGGTTTTTACAATTAACATGTACTTTTTTAGATCGAAAATTTTGCATAACTTTTTTGTTATTAGAGATAGAGCCTTCATTTAAAAACTGTCAAGTGTTCCTTGTGAAGGGGCATCTTGTACCTAATTACCAAAAACTGAAAATTTTATAGTTTTTGAGAAAAATCGAAATTTCGGTTTTTTACCATTAACATGTACTTTATTAGATCGAAAATTTTGCATAACTTTTTTGTTATTAGAGATAGAGCCTTCATTTAAAAACTGTCAAGTGTTCCTTGTGAAGAGGCATCTTGTACCTAATTACCAAAAACTGAAAAATTTATAGTTTTTGAGAAAAATCGAAATTTTGGTATTTTTCTATTAACATGTACTTTATTAGATCGAAAATTTTGCATAACTTTTTTGTTATTAGAGATAGAGCCTTCATTTAAAAACTGTCAAGTGTTCCTTGTGAAGGGGCATCTTGTACCTAATTACCAAAAACTGAAAAATTTATAGTTTTTGAGAAAAATCGAAATTTCGGTTTTTTACCATTAACATGTACTTTATTAGATCGAATATTTTGCATAACTTTTTTGTTATTAGAGATAGAGCCTTCATTTAAAAACTGTCAAGTGTTCCTTGTGAAGAGGCATCTTGTACCTAATTACCAAAAACTGAAAAATTTATAGTTTTTGAGAAAAATCGAAATTTTGGTATTTTACTATTAACATGTACTTTATTAGATCGAAAATTTTGCATAACTTTTTTGTTATTAGAGATAGAGCCTTCATTTAAAAACTGTCAAGTGTTCCTTGTGAAGGGGCATCTTGTACCTAATTACCAAAGACTGAAAAATTTATAGTTTTTGAGAAAAATCGAAATTTCGGTATTTTACTATTAACATGTACTTTATTAGATCGAAAATTTTGCATAACTTTTTTGTTATTAGAGATAGAGCCTTCATTTAAAAACTGTCAAGGACTCCTGGCAAAGGGGCACCTTGCACATAATTATCAAAATTTAAAAAATTATAGTTTTTGAGAAAAATCGAAATTTCGGTTTTTACAATTAACATGTACTTTTTTAGATCGAAAATTTTGCATAACTTTTTTGTTTTTAGAGATAGAGCCTTCATTTAAAAACTGTCAAGGACTCCTGGCAAAGGGGCACCTTGCACATAATTATCAAAATTTAAAAACTTATAGTTTTTGAGAAAAATCGAAATTTCGGTTTTTTACAATTAACATGTACTTTTTTAGATCGAAAATTTTGCATAACTTTTTTGTTATTAGAGATAGAGCCTTCATTTAAAAACTGTCAAGTGTTCCTTGTGAAGGGGCATCTTGTACCTAATTACCAAAAACTGAAAAATTTATAGTTTTTGAGAAAAATCGAAATTTCGGTTTTTTACCATTAACATGTACTTTATTAGATCGAATATTTTGCATAACTTTTTTGTTATTAGAGATAGAGCCTTCATTTAAAAACTGTCAAGTGTTTCTTGTGAAGAGGCATCTTGTACCTAATTACCAAAAACTGAAAAATTTATAGTTTTTGAGAAAAATCGAAATTTTGGTATTTTACTATTAACATGTACTTTATTAGATCGAAAATTTTGCATAACTTTTTTGTTATTAGAGATAGAGCCTTCATTTAAAAACTGTCAAGTGTTCCTTGTGAAGGGGCATCTTGTACCTAATTACCAAAGACTGAAAAATTTATAGTTTTTAAGAAAAATCGAAATTTCGGTATTTTACTATTAACATGTACTTTATTAGATCGAAAATTTTGCATAACTTTTTTGTTATTAGAGATAGAGCCTTCATTTAAAAACTGTCAAGGACTCCTGGCAAAGGGGCACCTTGCACATAATTATCAAAATTTAAAAAATTATAGTTTTTGAGAAAAATCGAAATTTCGGTTTTTACAATTAACATGTACTTTTTTAGATCGAAAATTTTGCATAACTTTTTTGTTATTAGAGATAGAGCCTTCATTTAAAAACTGTCAAGGACTCCTGGCAAAGGGGCACCTTGCACATAATTATCAAAATTTAAAAAATTATAGTTTTTGAGAAAAATCGAAATTTCGGTTTTTTACAATTAACATGTACTTTATTAGATCGAAAATTTTGCATAACTTTTTTGTTATTAGAGATAGAGCCTTCATTTAAAAACTGTCAAGTGTTCCTTGTGAAGGGGCATCTTGTACCTAATTACCAAAAACTGAAAAATTTATAGTTTTTGAGAAAAATCGAAATTTCGGTTTTTTACCATTAACATGTACTTTATTAGATCGAAAATTTTGCATAACTTTTTTGTTATTAGAGATAGATCCTTCATTTAAAAACTGTCAAGTGTTTCTTGTGAAGGGGCATCTTGTACCTAATTACCAAAAACTGAAAAATTTATAGTTTTTGAGAAAAATCGAAATTTTGGTATTTTACTATTAACATGTACTTTTTTAGATCGAAAATTTTGCATAACTTTTTTGTTACTAGAAATAGAGCCTTCATTTAAAGACTGTCAAGTGTTCTTTGTGAAGGGGCATTTTGTACCTAATTACCAAAGACTGAAAAATTTATAGTTTTTGAGAAAAATCGAAATTTCGGTATTTTACTATTAACATGTACTTTATTAGATCGAAAATTTTGCATAACTTTTTTGTTATTAGAGATAGAGCCTTCATTTAAAAACTGTCAAGTGTTCCTTGTGAAGGGGCATCTTGTACCTAATTACCAAAAACTGAAAAATTTATAGTTTTTGAGAAAAATGGAAATTTCGGTTTTTTACCATTAACATGTACTTTATTAGATCGAAAATTTTGCATAACTTTTTTTGTTATTAGAGATAGAGCCTTCATTTAAAAACTGTCAAGTGTTCCTTGTGAAGGGGCATCTTGTACCTAATTACCAAAAACTGAAAAATTTATAGTTTTTGAGAAAAATCGAAATTTCGGTATTTTACTATTAACATGTACTTTATTAGATCGAAAATTTTGCATAACTTTTTTGTTACTAGAGATAGAGCCTTCATTTAAAGACTGTCAAGTGTTCTTTGTGAAGGGGCATCTTGTACCTAATTACCAAAGACTGAAAAATTTATAGTTTTTGAGAAAAATCGAAATTTCGGTATTTTACTATTAACATGTACTTTATTAGATCGAATATTTTGCATAACTTTTTTGGTATTAGAGATAGAGCCTTCATTTAAAAACTGTCAAGTGTTCCTTGTGAAGGGGCATCTTGTACCTAATTACCAAAAACTGAAAAATTTATAGTTTTTGAGAAAAATCGAAATTTCGGTTTTTTACAATTAACATGTACTTTTTTAGATCGAAAATTTTGCATAACTTTTTTGTTATTAAAGATAGAGCTTTCATTTAAAAACTGTCAAGGACTCCTGGCAAAGGGGCACCTTGCACATAATTATCAAAATTGAAAAAATTATAGTTTTTGAGAAAAATCTAAATTTCGGTTTTTTACAATTAACATGTACTTTTTTAGATCTAAAATTTTGCATAACTTTTTTGTTATTAAAGATAGAGCTTTCATTTAAAAACTGTTAAGTACTCCTTGCAAAGGGGCACCTAGTACGTAATTATGAAAAACTCAAAAATTTACGGTTTTTGAAAAAAATCGAAATTTCGGTTTTTTACAATTAACATGTACTTTTTTAGATCGAAAATTTTGCATAACTTTTTTGTTATTAAAGATAGAGCTTTCATTTAAAAACTGTCAAGTACTCCTTGCAAAGGGGCACCTTGAACATAATTATCAAAATTGAAAAAGTTATAGTTTTTGAGAAAAATCGAAATTTCGGTTTTTTTACTATTAACATGTAGTTTTTTAGATCGAAAATTTTGCATAACTTTTTTACTATTAAAGATAGAGCTTTCATTTAAAAACTGTTAAGTGCTCCTTGTGAAGGGGCACCTTGTACGTAATTACCAAAAATTGAAAAGTTTACGGTTTTTAAGAAAAATCGAAATTTCGTTTTTTTACTATTAACATGTACTTTTTTAGATCGAAAATTTTGCATAACTTTTTTGTTATTAAAGATAGAGCTTTCATTTAAAAATTGTCAAGTACTCCTGGCAAAGGGGCACGTTGCACATAATTATCAAAATTAAAAAAATTTTAGTTTTTGAGAAAAATCGAAATTTCGGTTTTTCACAATTAACATGTACTTTTTTAGATCGAAAATTTTGCCTAACTTTTTTATTATTAAAGATAGAGCTTTCATTTAAAAATTGTCAAGTACTCCTGGCAAAGGGGCACCTTGCACATAATTATCAAAATTTAAAAAATTTTAGTTTTTGAGAAAAATCGAAATTTCGGTTTTTTACAATTAACATGTACTTTTTTAGATCGAAAATTTTGCATAACTTTTTTGTTATTAATGATAGAGCTTTCATTTAAAAACTGTCAAGTACTTTTGGCAAAGGGGCACCTTGCACATAATTATCAAAATTGAAAAAATTATAGTTTTTGAGAAAAATCGAATTTTCGGTTTTTTACAATCAACATGTACTTTTTTAGATCGAAAATTTTGCGTAACTTTTTTGGTAATAAAGATAGAGCTTTCATTTAAAAAATGTCAAGTACTCTTAGTAAAGGGGCATCTTGTACGAAATTATTAAGAACTGAAAAATTTACGGTTTTCTTCAAAAATCGAAATTTCGGTTTTTACCATTACCATGTACTTTATTAGATCGATAACTTGGAGCCCATCTTTCGCCTCAAAAACGAGGTCGAAGAAATACCCGATTTCTTAGTTCTGCTCGGATTTCCTTATAACCCGGTATTTTCGTGATCTACCTAATGAGAACAATCCGCTGGTATAGTTGTAATAATGGAAAGGAGGGAGTATATAATTTCTTACTGAAAAACAGTGTGGGGTGGGTGGGGGGAATAAGGGTTGACTCACTCGTTCACATCTGACCGAACCTTTTATCCTTCAGCTCTCTCTGCATCGACCAGGACCAACCTCTAAAAATGACCGAAACAGTGGTGGGGGACGTATATCGAGACATGCAGCACAGTTTGTCATGGATCGTCTCCTTTATGGGCCTATTATTCGGTCGGACCTGATACACCAGAGGACGTTAGTGGTCGCTTTCTTTACCTACTTGATCAAGGACAATGTAGAGAGCAAACAGGCGGTTTTGATAGAAAATCTACTGGAGATGATTCTGGATGTCCAGCTGGACCAGAGCTGCTTGGTGCGGAAGATTGGGGTTCAAGGATTGGGGTATGCTGCGGAGAATTTGAGTAAGGAGCTCGTAGTGCGGTACTGCAATCAGATACTAAGCATTTTGATGAACTGCTTGGATTATCACAATTTAGGGTAAGTTTCTTAACTTTTCTCAAAAATCTTCTATAACTCTGTTATTTTTTGTTTTACGGATAAATGTCGTTTTTTATGATTTGTTCTATTTTTGATCAGGAATTCAATGCTAAAAGAAAATTTTCCATATTCGTACTGGTTTTTGGAGAAAATGAGGAAAAACTGTTTAAAGGTTTTTCCCCATTTTCTAGAAAACTGTTGGACTTGAAAATGATTTTTCTACTGTATCTTATGCGCATTAAGATTCTAAACAACTTTTGTTTAAACAATTTTTTTTTCCAACCAATAGTTTTCTCGAAAAAAAAATAAAAACCGTAATTATGAACATTTTTCCATGGGTACCCCTTGGATCTCTTGCAGACAATTTTTTGGGAAAATTGGGTATAACTTTTTATTGGTAAATTTTTTAAAAAAGTTTTATGAGACTTTTTTGAAGTGTTTTCGATGATTTATCGGTTTATAAAAAAAAAAAAATTCAAAAATTTTTTTTTCAGTTTTGACTTAAAAATCGTCAAATTTTTCAAAAATTTCTCATAACTCCTTTATTTTTAATTTTTTAACTAAATGTTATTCTTTATGATTTGTTCTATTTTTGATCGGGAATTCAATGCTAGAAGAAAGTTTTTCATATTCCCATTGGTTTTCGATAAAATGAGGAAAAACTGTTTAAAGGTTTTTTCCAATTTTCTGGAAAACTGCTGAACCTAAAAATTATTTTTCTACTGCATCTTATGCGCATTGAGATTCTAAATAACTTTTGCTAAAACAATTTTTTTCTCCAACCAATAGTTTTCTCGAAAAAAAATAAAAACCGTAATTATGAACTTTTTTCCATGGGTACCCCCTTGGATCTTTTGCAGACAATTTTTTGGGAAAATTGGGTATAACTTTTTAGTGGTAAATTTTTCAAAAAAGTTTTATAAGACTTTTTTGACGTGTTTTGGATGATTTATCGGTTTCCAGAAAAAAAAAAATTTCAATTTTTAAAAAATTTCAAATTTTTTAGAAACCTTACCATAAGTCCTTTATTTTTCGTTTTATGGTTAAATGTTATTCTTTATAATTTGTTCTATTTTTAATCCAAAAAAAGATTTATTGTTATAAGGTGTTTAAATCATGGGCAGAATGGCAGGTTTGGCACATCAATAACTTCTTTCGCGTATATGACACCTTTGAAGAAGAAGAAGAGAAGTAGCAGTAACGAGAGTGAGAACGAAACGAGGGTGAGAAAGGGACAGACTACTGGTTTATACATATACAGATATCTGGTTTCCCCGACTTCTGTAAGCGTTTCAATATCTGTCCCTTCCCTTCTCTTCCCTCATTTCTCTTCTCACTTTGGTTACTGCTACTTCTCTTTTTCTTCTCTTCTTCTGGAAAAAATTATTGATTTCTTACAGGCAGTTGAGGCCAAAGTTTCTTTTTATTCTTCTTCTTCTTCTTCTCCCTCTTCTTCTTTAAAGACCTGAAATACCTGGGTGACCTTTACACATACTTACTTTAAATAAATCTCTTCCAGGAGAATCACAAATAAAACATCTAATTTTGACAGTGACAATTTATTAATTGATTGATTTTATTGACTGATAAATGACCGGCAAGCTTTCCTGATCTTGTTTCCTGTAATTATCACTGACTTTGTTTCTGGTGATCAAATCTCGATATGGATTTTATTGAGTTTTTAGTCCACATTATCAATATTGTCCATTTTCTAAGTCAATTCAGTGAAAATTCCAGGATTTATTTCTTAATAAATAAATAGGACCTGAAGAAATAACTCGACAACGATCAACTTAACCGTAGGTTCCTTGAAAGATCCTATTCTTATTTTAATCATTTACAAAATGATGGACCTATTCTTCCTTATCTAGGAACGAAAGCGAGCTGATCCTGGAATCGTTGCAATCCTTCTCGAAACTCCTGAACAGTTTGCCAGGGTACAAATTCCATCCCTTTCAAGTTACCGCAGCAGTGAGGATCAAGTTCCTATTCAGTCAAGAGGATCCACGTCTAAGGAGGACTTCGATCCAGTTATTAGGAGATCTGGCAACGTCCCTTGGTTAGGAGACCAATTTGGAGGCATCCAAGGAGCAGATCCAAGGGAACCTCATCACTTTACTTTTGCATCTATGCGATCCAGACGTGTATGTTGTCAAGGTATGACTTTTTGGATCATTTTACTCACTTAACTCATGCATCTACCCCATTTAGGCCTGTAAAAGTACGATCCAGAAGGTCGGCCCTTATCTGGATTGTCTGGAGGTAAACCGCATGATCCAGGAGTGTTTGGGCGACGAAACCGACTTGATGTTCACGGATTTTATTAAGGAGTTAATTAAACGCATGGTAAGTAAATGGCAGCACCTTAAATGTAATATTAATGCAGTTCGTCTGTAATATATTTTGAATTTAATTAGGGATATATGGAATCAATGATATCAAGGTTATCTGGGGGTCAAATCGAGGACGAACTGGTTTAAAGGTCGTGTCTAAGGGCCAATGCCGCCCTTGTCACCGGTTTGTTCTACGCCGAACTACTACCCGAGAATAAACCGAAAGTTCCATTGGAAACTGTCTGTGATAAACTGATCAGACTGATGCAAGACGAGTCAGAAGAAGTTAGGATTAAGGCAAGTCAAGCTATATCATGTTTGTTTTTATAATTATTGTAGAACGGATTGTGCTAGGGGGATAGTATGAATAAGTCTTTTTATCGAAATTTCGGTTTTTTACCATTAACATGTACTTTATTAGATCGAAAATTTTGCATAACTTTTTTGTTATTAAAGATAGAGCTTTCATTTAAAAACTGTCAAGTACTCCTTGCAGAGGGGCACCTTGCACATAATTATCAAAATTAAAAAAAATATTGTTTTTGAGAAAAATCAAAATTTCGGTTTTTTACAATTAACATGTACTTTTTTAGATCGAAAATTTTGCATAACTTTTTTGTTATTAAAGATAGAGCTTTCATTTAACAACTGTCAAGTACTCCTTGCAGAAGGGCACCTTGCACATAATTATCAAAATTGGAAAAATTATAGTTTTTGAGAAAAGTCGAAATTTCGATTTTTTACAATTAACATGTACTTTTTTGGATCGAAAATTTTGCATAACTTTTTTGTTATTAAAGATAAAGCTTTCATTTAAAAACTGTCAAGTACTCCTTGCAGAAGGACACCTTGCACATAATTATCAAAATTAAAAAAATTATAGTTTTTGAGAAAAATCAAAATTTCGGTTTTTTACAATTAACATGTACTTTTTTAGATCGAAAATTTTGCATAACTTTTTTGTTATTAAAGATAGAGCTTTCATTTAAAAACTCTCAAGTACTCCTTGCAGAGGGGCACCTTGCACATAATTATCAAAATTGGAACAAATATAGTTTTTGAGAAAAGTCGAAATTTCGATTTTTTACAATTATCATGTACTTTTTTAGATCGAAAATTTTGCATAACTTTTTTGTTATTAAAGATAGAGCTTTCATTTAAAAACTGTCAAGTACTCCTTGCAGAGCGGCACCTTGCACATAATTATCAAAATTGGAAAAATTATAGTTTTTGAGAAAAGTCGAAATTTCGATTTTTTACAATTATCATGTACTTTTTTAGATCGAAAATTTTGCATAACTTTTTTGTTATTAAAGATAGAGCTTTCATTTAAAAACTGTCAAGTACTCCTTGCAAAGGGGCACCTTGCACATAATTATCAAAATTGGAAAAATTATAGTTTTTGAGAAAAGTCGAAATTTCGATTTTTTACAATTATCATGTACTTTTTTAGATCGAAAATTTTGCATAACTTTTTTGTTATTAAAGATAGAGCTTTCATTTAAAAACTGTCAAGTACTCCTTGCAGAGCGGCACCTTGCACATAATTATCAAAATTGGAAAAATTATAGTTTTTGAGAAAAATCGAAATTTCGGTTTTTTACAATTATCATGTACTTTTTTAGATCGAAAATTTTGCATAACTTTTTTGTTATTAAAGATAGAGCTTTCATTTAAAAACTGTCAAGTACTCCTTGCAAAGGGGCACCTTGCACATAATTATCAAAATTAAAAAAATTATAGTTTTTGAGAAAAATCAAAATTTCGGTTTTTTACAATTAACATGTACTTTTTTAGATCGAAAATTTTGCATAACTTTTTTGTTATTAAAGATAGAGCTTTCATTTAAAAACTGTCAAGTACTCCTTGCAGAGGGGCACCTTGCACATAATTATCAAAATTGGAAAAATTATAGTTTTTGAGAAAAGTCGAAATTTCGATTTTTTACAATTATCATGTACTTTTTTAGATCGAAAATTTTGCATAACTTTTTTGTTATTAAAGATAGAGCTTTCATTTAAAAACTCTCAAGTACTCCTTGCAGAGGGGCACCTTGCACATAATTATCAAAATTGGAACAAATATAGTTTTTGAGAAAAGTCGAAATTTCGATTTTTTACAATCATCATGTACTTTTTTAGATCGAAAATTTTGCATAACTTTTTTGTTATTAAAGATAGAGCTTTCATTTAAAAACTGTCAAGTACTCCTTGCAGAGGGGCACCTTGCACATAATTATCAAAATTGGAAAAATTATAGTTTTTGAGAAAAGTCGAAATTTCGATTTTTTACAATTATCATGTACTTTTTTAGATCGAAAATTTTGCATAACTTTTTTGTTATTAAAGATAGAGCTTTCATTTAAAAACTGTCAAGTACTCCTTGCAAAGGGGCACCTTGCACATAATTATCAAAATTGGAGCAATTATAGTTTTTGAGAAAAATCGAAATTTCGGTTTTTTACAATTATCATGTACTTTTTTAGATCGAAAATTTTGCATAACTTTTTTGTTATTAAAGATAGAGCTTTCATTTAAAAACTCTCAAGTACTCCTTGCAGAGGGGCACCTTGCACATAATTATCAAAATTGGAACGAATATAGTTTTTGAGAAAAGTCGAAATTTCGATTTTTTACAATTATCATGTACTTTTTTAGATCGAAAATTTTGCATAAATTTTTTGTTATTAAAGATAGAGCTTTCATTTAAAAACTGTCAAGTACTCCTTGCAAAGGGGCACCTTGCACATAATTATCAAAATTGGAACAATTATAGTTTTTGAGAAAAATCGAAATTTCGGTTTTTTACAATTATCATGTACTTTTTTTAGATCGAAAATTTTGCATAACTTTTTTGTTATTAAAGATAGAGCTTTCATTTAAAAACTGTCAAGTACTCCTTGCAAAGGGGCACCTTGCACATAATTATCAAAATTGGAACAATTATAGTTTTTGAGAAAAATCGAAATTTCGGTTTTTTACAATTATCATGTACTTTTTTAGATCGAAAATTTTGCATAACTTTTTTGTTATTAAAGATAGAGCTTTCATTTAAAAACTCTCAAGTACTCCTTGCAGAGGGGCACCTTGCACATAATTATCAAAATTGGAAAAATTATAGTTTTTGAGAAAAGTCGAAATTTCGATTTTTTACAATTATCATGTACTTTTTTAGATCGAAAATTTTGCATAACTTTTTTGTTATTAAAGATAGAGCTTTCATTTAAAAACTGTCAAGTACTCCTTGCAAAGGGGCACCTTGCACATAATTATCAAAATTGGAACAATTATAGTTTTTGAGAAAAATCGAAATTTCGGTTTTTTACAATTATCATGTACTTTTTTAGATCGAAAATTTTGCATAACTTTTTTGTTATTAAAGATAGAGCTTTCATTTAAAAACTCTCAAGTACTCCTTGCAGAGGGGCACCTTGCACATAATTATCAAAATTGGAAAAATTAAAGTTTTTGAGAAAAGTCGAAATTTCGATTTTTTACAATTATCATGTACTTTTTTAGATCGAAAATTTTGCATAACTTTTTTGTTATTAAAGATAGAGCTTTCATTTAGAAACTGTCAAGTACTCCTTGCAGAGGGGCACCTTGCACATAATTATCAAAATTAAAAAAATTATAGTTTTTGAGAAAAATCAAAATTTCGGTTTTTTACTATTAACATGTACTTTTTTAGATCGAAAATTTTGCATAACTTTTTTGTTATTAAAGATAGAGCTTTCATTTAAAAACTGTCAAGTACTCCTTGCAGAGGGGCACCTTGCACATAATTATCAAAATTAAAAAAATTATAGTTTTTGAGAAAAATCAAAATTTCGGTTTTTTACTATTAACATGTACTTTTTTAGATCGAAAATTTTGCATAAATTTTTTGTTATTAAAGATAGAGCTTTCATTTAAAAACTGTCAAGTACTCCTTGCAAAGGGGCACCTTGCACATAATTATCAAAATTGGAACAATTATAGTTTTTGAGAAAAATCGAAATTTCGGTTTTTTACAATTAACATGTACTTTATTAGATCGAAAATTTTGCATAACTTTTTTGGTATTAGAGATAGAGCCTTCATTTAAAAACTGTCAAGGGTTTCTTGTGAAGGGGCATCTTGTACTAATTACCAAAAACTGAAAAATTTATAGTTTTTGAGAAAAATCGAAATTTCGGTATTTTACTATTAACATGTGTTTTATTAGATCGAAAATTTTGCATAACTTTTTTGGTATTAGAGATAGAGCCTTCATTTAAAGACTGTCAAGGCTTTCTTGTGAAGGGGTATCTTGTACTTAATTACCAGAAACTGAAAAATTTATAGTTTTTGAGAAAAATCGAAATTTCGGTATTTTACTATTAACATGTACTTTATTATATCGAAAATTTTGCATAACTTTTTTGGTATTAGAGATAGAGCCTTCATTTAAAGACTGTCAAGTGTTCTTTGTGAAGGGGCATCTTGTACCTAATTACCAAAAACTGAAAAATTTATAGTTTTTGAGAAAAATCGAAATTTCGGTATTTTACTATTAACATGTACTTTATTAGATCGAAAATTTTGCATAACTTTTTTGGTATTAGAGATAGAGCCTTCATTTAAAAACTGTCAAGGGTTTCTTGTGAAGGGGCATCTTGTACCTAATTACCAAAAACTGAAAAATTTATAGTTTTTGAGAAAAATCGAAATTTCGGTATTTTACTATTAACATGTACTTTATTAGATCGAAAATTTTGCATAACTTTTTTGGTATTAGAGATAGAGCCTTCATTTAAAAACGGTCAAGTGTTCTTTGTGAAGGGGCATTTTGTACCTAATTACCAAAAACTGAAAAATTTATAGTTTTTGAGAAAAATCGAAATTTCGGTATTTTACTATTAACATGTACTTTATTAGATCGAAAATTTTGCATAACTTTTTTGGTATTAGAGATAGAGCCTTCATTTAAAGACTGTCAAGTGTTCTTTGTGAAGGGGCATCTTGTACCTAATTACCAAAAACTGAAAAATTTATAGTTTTTGAGAAAAATCGAAATTTCGGTATTTTACTATTAACATGTGTTTTATTAGATCGAAAATTTTGCATAACTTTTTTGGTATTAGAGATAGAGCCTTCATTTAAAGACTGTCAAGGCTTTCTTGTGAAGGGGCATCTTGTACTTAATTACCAAAAACTGAAAAATTTATAGTTTTTGAGAAAAATCGAAATTTCGGTATTTTACTATTAACATGTACTTTATTAGATCGAAAATTTTGCATAACTTTTTTGGTATTAGAGATAGAGCCTTCATTTAAAGACTGTCAAGTGTTCTTTGTGAAGGGGCATCTTGTACCTAATTACCAAAAACTGAAAAATTTATAGTTTTTGAGAAAAATCGAAATTTCGGTATTTTACTATTAACATGTACTTTATTAGATCGAAAATTTTGCATAACTTTTTTGGTATTAGAGATAGAGCCTTCATTTAAAGACTGTCAAGTGTTCTTTGTGAAGGGGCATCTTGTACCTAATTACCAAAAACTGAAAAATTTATAGTTTTTAAGAAAAATCAAAATTTCGGTATTTTACTATTAACATGTACTTTATTAGATCGAAAATTTTGCATAACTTTTTTGGTATTAGAGATAGAGCCTTCATTTAAAGACTGTCAAGGCTTTCTTGTGAAGGGGCATCTTGTACTTAATTACCAAAAACTGAAAAATTTATAGTTTTTGAGAAAAATCGAAATTTCGGTATTTTACTATTAACATGTACTTTATTAGATCGAAAATTTTGCATAACTTTTTTGGTATTAGAGATAGAGCCTTCATTTAAAAACTGTCAAGTGTTCTTTGTGAAGGGGCATCTTGTACCTAATTACCAAAAACTGAAAAATTTATAGTTTTTGAGAAAAATCGAAATTTCGGTATTTTACTATTAACATGTACTTTATTAGATCGAAAATTTTGCATAACTTTTTTGGTATTAGAGATAGAGCCTTCATTTAAAGACTGTCAAGTGTTCTTTGTGAAGGGGCATCTTGTACCTAATTACCAAAAACTGAAAAATTTATAGTTTTTGAGAAAAATCGAAATTTCGGTATTTTACTATTAACATGTGTTTTATTAGATCGAAAATTTTGCATAACTTTTTTGGTATTAGAGATAGAGCCTTCATTTAAAGACTGTCAAGGCTTTCTTGTGAGGGGGCATCTTGTACTTAATTACCAAAAACTGAAAAATTTATAGTTTTTGAGAAAAATCGAAATTTCGGTATTTTACTATTAACATGTGTTTTATTAGATCGAAAATTTTGCATAACTTTTTTGGTATTAGAGATAGAGCCTTCATTTAAAGACTGTCAAGGCTTTCTTGTGAAGGGGCATCTTGTACTTAATTACCAAAAACTGAAAAATTTATAGTTTTTGAGAAAAATCGAAATTTCGGTATTTTACTATTAACATGTACTTTATTAGATCGAAAATTTTGCATAACTTTTTTGGTATTAGAGATAGAGCCTTCATTTAAAAACTGTCAAGGGTTTCTTGTGAAGGGGCATCTTGTACCTAATTACCAAAAACTGAAAAATTTATAGTTTTTAAGAAAAATCAAAATTTCGGTATTTTACTATTAACATGTACTTTATTAGATCGAAAATTTTGCATAACTTTTTTGGTATTAAAGATAGAGCCTTCATTTAAAGACTGTCAAGGCTTTCTTGTGAAGGGGCATCTTGTACCTAATTACCAAAAACTGAAAAATTTATAGTTTTTGAGAAAAATCGAAATTTCGGTATTTTACTATTAACATGTACTTTATTAGATCGAAAATTTTGCATAACTTTTTTGGTATTAGAGATAGAGCCTTCATTTAAAGACTGTCAAGTGTTCTTTGTGAAGGGGCATCTTGTACCTAATTACCAAAAACTGAAAAATTTATAGTTTTTGAGAAAAATCGAAATTTCGGTATTTTACTATTAACATGTGTTTTATTAGATCGAAAATTTTGCATAACTTTTTTGGTATTAGAGATAGAGCCTTCATTTAAAGACTGTCAAGGCTTTCTTGTGAGGGGGCATCTTGTACTTAATTACCAAAAACTGAAAAATTTATAGTTTTTGAGAAAAATCGAAATTTCGGTATTTTACTATTAACATGTGTTTTATTAGATCGAAAATTTTGCATAACTTTCTTGGTATTAGAGATAGAGCCTTCATTTAAAGACTGTCAAGGCTTTCTTGTGAAGGGGCATCTTGTACTTAATTACCAAAAACTGAAAAATTTATAGTTTTTGAGAAAAATCGAAATTTCGGTATTTTACTATTAACATGTGTTTTATTAGATCGAAAATTTTGCATAACTTTTTTGGTATTAGAGATAGAGCCTTCATTTAAAGACTGTCAAGTGTTCTTTGTGAAGGGGCATCTTGTACCTAATTACCAAAAACTGAAAAATTTATAGTTTTTAAGAAAAATCGAAATTTCGGTATTTTACTATTAACATGTACTTTATTAGATCGAAAATTTTGCATAACTTTTTTGGTATTAGAGATAGAGCCTTCATTTAAAAACTGTCAAGGGTTTCTTGTGAAGGGGCATCTTGTACCTAATTACCAAAAACTGAAAAATTTATAGTTTTTGAGAAAAATCGAAATTTCGGTATTTTACTATTAACATGTACTTTATTGGATCGAAAATTTTGCATAACTTTTTTGGTATTAGAGATAGAGCCTTCATTTAAAAACTGTCAAGGGTTTCTTGTGAAGGGGCATCTTGTACCTAATTACCAAAAACTGAAAACTTTATAGTTTTTGAGTAAAATCGAAATTTCGGTATTTTACTATTAACATGTACTTTATTAGATCGAAAATTTTGCATAACTTTTTTGGTATTAGAGATAGAGCCTTCATTTAAAAACTGTCAAGGGTTTCTTGTGAAGGGGCATCTTGTACCTAATTACCAAAAACTGAAAAATTTATAGTTTTTGAGAAAAATCGAAATTTCGGTATTTTACTATTAACATGCACTTTATTAGATCGAAAATTTTGCATAACTTTTTTGGTATTAGAGATAGAGCCTTCATTTTAAAACTGTCAAGGGTTTCTTGTGAAGGGGCATCTTGTACCTAATTACCAAAAACTGAAAAATTTATAGTTTTTGAGAAAAATCGAAATTTCGGTATTTTACTATTAACATGTACTTTATTAGATCGAAAATTTTGCATAACTTTTTTGGTATTAGAGATAGAGCCTTCATTTAAAAACTGTCAAGTGTTCTTTGTGAAGGGGCATCTTGTACCTAATTACCAAAAACTGAAAAATTTATAGTTTTTGAGAAAAATCGAAATTTCGGTATTTTACTATTAACATGTACTTTATTAGATCGAAAATTTTGCATAACTTTTTTGGTATTAGAGATAGAGCCTTCATTTAAAAACTGTCAAGGGTTTCTTCTGAAGGGGCATCTTGTACCTAATTACCAAAAACTGAAAACTTTATAGTTTTTGAGTAAAATCGAAATTTCGGTATTTTACTATTAACATGTGTTTTATTAGATCGAAAATTTTGCATAACTTTTTTGGTATTAGAGATAGAGCCTTCATTTAAAAACTGTCAAGTGTTCTTTGTGAAGGGGCATCTTGTACCTAATTACCAAAAACTGAAAAATTTATAGTTTTTGAGAAAAATCGAAATTTCGGTATTTTACTATTAACATGTACTTTATTAGATCGAAAATTTTGCATAACTTTTTTGGTATTAGAGATAGAGCCTTCATTTAAAAACTGTCAAGGGTTTCTTGTGAAGGGGCATCTTGTACCTAATTACCAAAAACTGAAAACTTTATAGTTTTTGAGTAAAATCGAAATTTCGGTATTTTACTATTAACATGTACTTTATTAGATCGAAAATTTTGCATAACTTTTTTGGTATTAGAGATAGAGCCTTCATTTAAAAACTGTCAAGTGTTCTTTGTGAAGGGGCATCTTGTACCTAATTACCAAAAACTGAAAAATTTATAGTTTTTGAGAAAAATCGAAATTTCGGTATTTTACTATTAACATGCACTTTATTAGATCGAAAATTTTGCATAACTTTTTTGGTATTAGAGATAGAGCCTTCATTTAAAAACTGTCAAGGGTTTCTTGTGAAGGGGCATCTTGTACCTAATTACCAAAAACTGAAAAATTTATAGTTTTTGAGAAAAATCGAAATTTCGGTATTTTACTATTAACATGTACTTTATTAGATCGAAAATTTTGCATAACTTTTTTGGTATTAGAGATAGAGCCTTCATTTAAAAACTGTCAAGGGTTTCTTCTGAAGGGGCATCTTGTACCTAATTACCAAAAACTGAAAAATTTATAGTTTTTGAGAAAAATCGAAATTTCGGTATTTTACTATTAACATGTACTTTATTAGATCGAAAATTTTGCATAACTTTTTTGGTATTAGAGATAGAGCCTTCATTTAAAAACTGTCAAGTGTTCTTTGTGAAGGGGCATCTTGTACCTAATTACCAAAAACTGAAAAATTTATAGTTTTTGAGAAAAATCGAAATTTCGGTATTTTACTATTAACATGTACTTTATTAGATCGAAAATTTTGCATAACTTTTTTGGTATTAGAGATAGAGCCTTCATTTAAAAACTGTCAAGTGTTCCTTGTGAAGGGGCATCTTGTACCCAATTAACAAAAACTGAAAAATTTATAGTTTTTGAGAAAAATCAAAATTTCGGTATTTTACTATTAACATGTACTTTATTAGATCGAAAATTTTGCATAACTTTTTTGGTATTAGAGATAGAGCCTTCATTTAAAAACTGTCAAGTGTTCCTTGTGAAGGGACATCTTGTACCCAATTAACAAAAACTGAAAAATTTATAGTTTTTGAGAAAAATCAAAATTTCGGTATTTTACTATTAACATGTACTTTATTAGATCGAAAATTTTGCATAACTTTTTTGGTATTAGAGATAGAGCCTTCATTTAAAAACTGTCAAGTGTTCCTTGTGAAGGGGCATCTTGAACCCAATTAACAAAAACTGAAAAAATTATAGTTTTTGAGAAAAATCAAAATTTCGGTATTTTACTATTAACATGTACTTTATTAGATCGAAAATTTTGCATAACTTTTTTGGTATTAGAGATAGAGCCTTCATTTAAAAACTGTCAAGGGTTTCTTGTAAAGGGGCATCTTGTACCCAATTAACAAAAACTGAAAAAATTATAGTTTTTGAGAAAAATCAAAATTTCGGTATTTTACTATTAACATGTACTTTATTAGATCGAAAATTTTGCATAACTTTTTTGGTATTAGAGATAGAGCCTCCATTTAAAAACTGTCAAGGGTTTCTTGTAAAGGGGCATCTTGTACCCAATTAACAAAAACTGAAAAATTTATAGTTTTTGAGAAAAATCGAAATTTCGGTTTTTTACTATTAACATGTACTTTATTAGATCGAAAATTTTGCATAACTTTTTTGGTATTAGAGATAGAGCCTTCATTTAAAAACTGTCAAGTGTTCCTTGTGAAGGGACATCTTGTACCCAATTAACAAAAACTGAAAAATTTATAGTTTTTGAGAAAAATCAAAATTTCGGTATTTTACTATTAACATGTACTTTATTAGATCGAAAATTTTGCATAACTTTTTTGGTATTAGAGATAGAGCCTTCATTTAAAAACTGTCAAGTGTTCCTTGTGAAGGGGCATCTTGTACCCAATTAACAAAAACTGAAAAATTTATAGTTTTTGAGAAAAATCAAAATTTCGGTATTTTACTATTAACATGTACTTTATTAGATCGAAAATTTTGCATAACTTTTTTGGTATTAGAGATAGAGCCTTCATTTAAAAACTGTCAAGTGTTCCTTGTGAAGGGACATCTTGTACCCAATTAACAAAAACTGAAAAATTTATAGTTTTTGAGAAAAATCAAAATTTCGGTATTTTACTATTAACATGTACTTTATTAGATCGAAAATTTTGCATAACTTTTTTGGTATTAGAGATAGAGCCTTCATTTAAAAACTGTCAAGTGTTCCTTGTGAAGGGGCATCTTGAACCCAATTAACAAAAACTGAAAAAATTATAGTTTTTGAGAAAAATCAAAATTTCGGTATTTTACTATTAACATGTACTTTATTAGATCGAAAATTTTGCATAACTTTTTTGGTATTAGAGATAGAGCCTTCATTTAAAAACTGTCAAGGGTTTCTTGTAAAGGGGCATCTTGTACCCAATTAACAAAAACTGAAAAAATTATAGTTTTTGAGAAAAATCAAAATTTCGGTATTTTACTATTAACATGTACTTTATTAGATCGAAAATTTTGCATAACTTTTTTGGTATTAGAGATAGAGCCTCCATTTAAAAACTGTCAAGGGTTTCTTGTAAAGGGGCATCTTGTACCCAATTAACAAAAACTGAAAAATTTATAGTTTTTGAGAAAAATCGAAATTTCGGTTTTTTACTATTAACATGTACTTTATTAGATCGAAAATTTTGCATAACTTTTTTGGTATTAGAGATAGAGCCTTCATTTAAAAACTGTCAAGGGTTTCTTGTAAAGGGGCATCTTGTACCCAATTAACAAAAACTGAAAAATTTATAGTTTTTGAGAAAAATCGAAATTTCGGTTTTTTACTATTAACATGTACTTTATTAGATCGAAAATTTTGCATAACTTTTTTGGTATTAGAGATAGAGCCTTCATTTAAAAACTGTCAAGTGTTCCTTGTGAAGGGGCATCTTGAACCCAATTAACAAAAACTGAAAAAATTATAGTTTTTGAGAAAAATCAAAATTTCGGTATTTTACTATTAACATGTACTTTATTAGATCGAAAATTTTGCATAACTTTTTTGGTATTAGAGATAGAGCCTTCATTTAAAAACTGTCAAGGGTTTCTTGTGAAGGGGCATCTTGTACCCAATTAACAAAAACTGAAAAATTTATAGTTTTTGAGAAAAATCAAAATTTCGGTATTTTACTATTAACATGTACTTTATTAGATCGAAAATTTTGCATAACTTTTTTGGTATTAGAGATAGAGCCTTCATTTAAAAACTGTCAAGGGTTTCTTGTAAAGGGGCATCTTGTACCCAATTAACAAAAACTGAAAAATTTATAGTTTTTGAGAAAAATCAAAATTTCGGTATTTTACTATTAACATGTACTTTATTAGATCGAAAATTTTGCATAACTTTTTTGGTATTAGAGATAGAGCCTTCATTTAAAAACTGTCAAGGGTTTCTTGTGAAGGGGCATCTTGTACCCAATTAACAAAAACTGAAAAATTTATAGTTTTTGAGAAAAATCAAAATTTCGGTATTTTACTATTAACATGTACTTTATTAGATCGAAAATTTTGCATAACTTTTTTGGTATTAGAGATAGAGCCTTCATTTAAAAACTGTCAAGTGTTCCTTGTGAAGGGGCATCTTGAACCCAATTAACAAAAACTGAAAAAATTATAGTTTTTGAGAAAAATCAAAATTTCGGTATTTTACTATTAACATGTACTTTATTAGATCGAAAATTTTGCATAACTTTTTTGGTATTAGAGATAGAGCCTTCATTTAAAAACTGTCAAGGGTTTCTTGTAAAGGGGCATCTTGTACCCAATTAACAAAAACTGAAAAAATTATAGTTTTTGAGAAAAATCAAAATTTCGGTATTTTACTATTAACATGTACTTTATTAGATCGAAAATTTTGCATAACTTTTTTGGTATTAGAGATAGAGCCTTCATTTAAAAACTGTCAAGGGTTTCTTGTAAAGGGGCATCTTGTACCCAATTAACAAAAACTGAAAAATTTATAGTTTTTGAGAAAAATCGAAATTTCGGTTTTTTACTATTAACATGTACTTTATTAGATCGAAAATTTTGCATAACTTTTTTGGTATTAGAGATAGAGCCTTCATTTAAAAACTGTCAAGGGTTTCTTGTAAAGGGGCATTTTGTACCCAATTAACAAAAACTGAAAAATTTATAGTTTTTGAGAAAAATCGAAATTTCGGTTTTTTACTATTAACATGTACTTTATTAGATCGAAAATTTTGCATAACTTTTTTGGTATTAGAGATAGAGCCTTCATTTAAAAACTGTCAAGTGTTCCTTGTGAAGGGGCATCTTGAACCCAATTAACAAAAACTGAAAAAATTATAGTTTTTGAGAAAAATCAAAATTTCGGTATTTTACTATTAACATGTACTTTATTAGATCGAAAATTTTGCATAACTTTTTTGGTATTAGAGATAGAGCCTTCATTTAAAAACTGTCAAGGGTTTCTTGTGAAGGGGCATCTTGTACCCAATTAACAAAAACTGAAAAATTTATAGTTTTTGAGAAAAATCAAAATTTCGGTATTTTACTATTAACATGTACTTTATTAGATCGAAAATTTTGCATAACTTTTTTGGTATTAGAGATAGAGCCTTCATTTAAAAACTGTCAAGTGTTCCTTGTGAAGGGGCATCTTGTACCCAATTAACAAAAACTGAAAAATTTATAGTTTTTGAGAAAAATCAAAATTTCGGTATTTTACTATTAACATGTACTTTATTAGATCGAAAATTTTGCATAACTTTTTTGGTATTAGAGATAGAGCCTTCATTTAAAAACTGTCAAGGGTTTTTTGTGAAGGGGCATCTTGTACCCAATTAACAAAAACTGAAAAATTTATAGTTTTTGAGAAAAATCAAAATTTCGGTATTTTACTATTAACATGTACTTTATTAGATCGAAAATTTTGCATAACTTTTTTGGTATTAGAGATAGAGCCTTCATTTAAAAACTGTCAAGTGTTCCTTGTGAAGGGGCATCTTGTACCCAATTAACAAAAACTGAAAAATTTATAGTTTTTGAGAAAAATCAAAATTTCGGTATTTTACTATTAACATGTACTTTATTAGATCGAAAATTTTGCATAACTTTTTTGGTATTAGAGATAGAGCCTTCATTTAAAAACTGTCAAGTGTTCCTTGTGAAGGGGCATCTTGTACCCAATTAACAAAAACTGAAAAATTTATAGTTTTTGAGAAAAATCAAAATTTCGGTATTTTACTATTAACATGTACTTTATTAGATCCAAAATTTTGCATAACTTTTTTGGTATTAGAGATAGAGCCTTCATTTAAAAACTGTCAAGGGTTTTTTGTGAAGGGGCATCTTGTACCCAATTAACAAAAACTGAAAAATTTATAGTTTTTGAGAAAAATCAAAATTTCGGTTTTTTACAATTAACATGTACTTTATTAGATCGAAAATTTTGCATAACTTTTTTGTTATTAAAGATAGAGCTTTCATTTAAAAACTGCCAAGTACTCCTTGCAAAGGGGCATCTTGTACGTAATTATCAAATACTGAAAAATTTATAGTTTTTGAGAAAAATCGAAATTTCGGTATTTTACTATTAACATGTACTTTATTAGATCGAAAATTTTGCATAACTTTTTTGTTATTAAAGATAGAGCCTTCATTTAAAAACTGTCAAGGGTTTCTTGTGAAGGGGCATCTTGTACCTAATTACAAAAACTGAAAAATTTATAGGTTTTGAGAAAAATTTAAATTTCTGTTTTTTACAATTAACATGTACTTTATTAGATCGAAAATTTTGCATAACTTTTTTGTTATTAGAGATAGAGCCTTCATTTAAAAACTGTCAAGGGTTTCTTGTGAAGGGGCATCTTGTACCTAATTACCAAAAACTGAAAAATTTATAGTTTTTGAGAAAAATCGAAATTTTGGTTTTTTACCATTAACATGTACTTTATTTGATCGAAAATTTTGCATAACTTTTTTGCTATATAAGAAAAGGTTGTTATTTAAAAACTGACATGTACCCCTAATCATAGAGGATCTTTTATGCCCTTACCAAAAACGCTGAAAAATTAACGATTTTTGTGAAAAAGTAAATTATTTAAATTTCCGATATTAGTAGAAGGTGGTACGAACCGAAACTGCTGTAGCTCAGTTAATTTTGCACCTAAAAAAATGTTTCGGATAGGACAATCATCTTCAGGGATCCCTCTAAAGTTTCCTAAAAAAATTACAAGAATCCCACAACAACTCTTTGAGTTACCCTCAAATTTGCCTCTATATACACCATGTTAAATCTCATAAAATTGAATTTTTAGCTTCCTAGGTCCACCTTTTGCAAACCTATGTGTAACTTAAAAAGCCAAATTTATATACCAAAATGTTCCTTATGAATTGCCTCAACTTTAAGTGAAAACCTCACTCAAATCCCTCAAATGGTTTTTCAGTTATCATGGAGGGAAATGAGATTTTTATAGGTAAAGGTGCTATGATTCAAAAATACCGTAGTTCAGATAGTTTTTTACCTGAGAAAATGTTTCGTACAGGAAATTAATCTTCAGGGATCCCTCTTCAGGTACTTAAGAAAATCCTTCAACAACTTTTTGAGTCGCACTCAAATTTGTCTTTAAATATTCTTATGACCTAAAATTCAATTTTTACCATTCGAAGTTCAGCTTTTGCAAAACGAATTTATTAGTTTTTAATTTTAGGGTAAATTAGGTTTGACTAACAAGTCTTCCTGAAGCTTATTATTCCTGTTTCCTTTTTTACAATAAATCTAACGTTTGATGAACATGGTAAAAAACAGACATTTCACTTTTACTAAAAAACCTTCAATTTTTCAGAGTTTTTGGTAATTACATAAAAGATGCCCCTTGACTGAGTGCACACGTCAGTATTTAAATGAAACCTCTATCTTCAACAACAAAAAAGTTATTGCATATTTTCCTTAAGTAATATAATGGGTTAGACAAAGATATTATTATTAAGTATACTTACCCCATATACATTTGTAAGGAGGAGGAGGGGATAAATAAAATGTTCCTTTGTGATATTTAGTAAGTACCATTTATTGTATCCAATAGACTGTTAGGAATAGAATGCTTTGAATCTGTATAGTTAAATGGGCATTAAATAATAATAATAAAATATTAATAAACTTGATTTTGTTGTTTCTTTAATTAATAACCGAACTTTCTCCTTCTTCTTTCTCTCATCCTCGGTGGTCGAGTGGTCATATGCAAATTTTCCAACATTAAAGAGGGAGAAGAAGAAGCCAAATAATGATGGTACTCAGGAAGTACCATCAAATGGAAGCCTAAGTTGGGACAGAAGAAGATCGTTTAATGTACTAAGTAAATTTGACCTTGAAAGGTATTTTCAAGGTCACTTGAAGGTCGAATCAAGGTAAGTAGTTGTTAGAAAAATTGGTGCAAGTGAGTTTGACCTCGCGGATAATTCTCAAGGTCACTAGAAGGTCGAGACAAGGTGAGTAGTTGTTAGAAAATAAGTGCAAGTGAGGTGTGACCTCGCGGATAATTTTCAAGGTCACTAGAAGGTCGAGACAAGGTGAGTAGTTGTTAGAAAAATTGGTGCAAGTGATTGTGACCTCGCAGATAATTCTCAAGGTCACTAGAAGGTCGACACAAGGTGACAGGGTCGAATTAAAATTGGTGGAAGTGAGTTTGACCTCGCGGTAAATTCTCAAGGTCACTACAAGGTCGAGACAAGGTGAGTAGGTCGTAGAAAAATTGGTGCAAGTGAGTTTGACCTCGCGGAAAATTTTCAAGGTCAGTCGAAGGTCAACACAAGGTCGTTTTCTAGTAGTTATTTTAACTTACCTTGCATGTATTACAAATTAGGTAAAAAAAAACAACAAATTTAATGCTGGTGCAGTAAGTTTTATTACAAAAGTACTTTTTTTACAATTCAAAGACAAAATTTCAGAGCTTCCTTAAAATACAAAACGAACAGAACACTTAAATGCTTTCTTTGAACACATACGCATACACACACACAAAACGTAATCAGTAAGTCTTCTCTTAATGTAACCTTAATTAAGAATACTGTACATGCCATACAGTGACTCCTCTCTTCAGTCCTTCACCGACCTTCAACTGTAAATAAAAAATAAAAATGTATTAAGTTTCCAGTGTAAATATGGATATACAAGTATATAGTAATATTAATCAATATATTTATAGGGGGGAAAGTTGTCCCTTCGTAGTGTTCATCGTTAATCCAAGTTAAAAAGGGCCTTTTATCTGTAACAAATTAGCACAGATTTAACTAGCTAACGCAACAGATACCCATTCGAATAGTAAAATCGCGGGACCCCAAATGTTAGCCGGCTTTTTGAGCGGGCTAACCATCGGCGTTTTACGTCGCCATTGAGGTATGGGGTTAAAACTACGATATTATTTTAGTTGCAATTTGCCGAGGTATTTGCGTTTTGTTTTGTGTTATAATTGATATACATTATTATACAATTGATTGCGTTTTGTTTTGTAATTACTTTAAACTTTTGTGTTTAGTGTAAGTTTAAGTTTTTTTTTTTGAGTTTGTATTAAAGTATTGCATAACAATGAATATTATTCCAAAAAAAACCTGCCCGCGCCCGGGTGGTGGTAAATGTGAATATTTTAATTGTGGAAATTCACGAAGAAACTCTACAAGTCGAATGTTTAGGTTTCCAGTTAAAACTAAGGATATTTGTGACCAATGGATAATAAATTGTGGTAAGTATTTTTTAGATTTTAAGAATTAAGCTTCTTTTTCTTGGTTATAATTTAAAATAATAATAAGGAGGGTGCGTTATTTTTTATCTAAAAATATGCTATTCATGCTTATGGTATGGTGGTCTCATTATAATAGTATCACAGATATAACTAGTATAGGGTAACTATATACAGGGTGACAATTTGAAAACTTTTAATGCGACCCTGTATAAAATTTTGAAAAAATCTTATGCAGGTGAATACTACTCAAAAAAAACTTTAATTTGAGGTACCACAAAAAGGGTGGTTCCATTTAAGATTTTGGGGTTGAGGTGCATGGGGCCCAAGGGGTGCTTCACCTCTTCCTCTTGCCACCAACCTACGAAGCGACAAGATATTTTGTGACAAAAATTCAATGTTAGGCATTTAATAATTATGCCGGTTGGTCAGTGTCTTAAAATTGAAATATCATAAATGGTTAGAGTTCGAATAAATTAGAAAAAAGCCTTTAGTGTTTTAATAACTTTTAGGAATTTTAAAATAAATTGAAAATCTGTTAGGCAAAAATATTAAAATTAAAATTTTTTCCTTTGTTTATTATTTATTTTATTTATTTTAAAATCTCTACAAAATTAACTATTCATGCATATTTACCTAACTGACTACCAGCTTTTTAATAAAATTATTAAAATTTTTAAATGTTAACGTTAAGTTCCCTCAGAAGTTAATTTTTTAATTCCTTTGAAGAAATTGCACAGGTCATGAATTCTTAATAATTGATTAAATAAATTATTGTTTATTAAAATTCAATTATTGTTCGAAACTATTTTAAAGAGATTTTGACGATATATATATTTAATATTGACATTTTAATACCGTAAAATTAAATGTAAAAAATATACTGGTTGGACACTTGTATTCTGGGACTTGGGAAATACATGCAAATATTTTAAATGATCAGTCTAAGCACAGATTTACCTAGCTAAGTTAGATTTTACTTAGCTAGTTAAATCTGTGGTCTAAAGAATGCAGGTAAATAAGTCGGGAATTAAATAAAACAATTTTTGTTAATTACGGTCCTCATTATCAACAAAGTGTGTAATATGAAACAAAAAACTGTAAAAAAATTAATTTTTTAAATTTTAATTTCGCAAATGCTAAACAATTTTTTTTTATATTTAAGGAAATGCTAAATTGGCTGGTATTGGCGATGAAACCTTACGTGCTAAATATTTATGTCAAAACCACTTTTAAAGCGAGGACTTTCGGACAGCTAAACAATTTTACCTGAAGAAAGACGCTGTTCCGAAAAACTATGCAGCTTACACCAGCAGTCCGTTTACCAGCGACTGCGCAGAAGATTTGCAGGTATCAGTTCCAAAGAAAACGTATGCAGAAATGAACAGTTCATTGCTTGACCTTAGCTCGGAGGCTCGCTCGGAGGTTTCTTCCAGGAAAAAAGTAAAATATGATAACGAATTGGAAAATAAGTTTGTCAGTGAAATAACTTCATTAACAGATCATGTTGAGACTCCAACAAAATTAAAATTAAGAAAAAAAATTAGATTTACTACAAAAAAGAATAAAAATTATAAGAAAACTATTTTCAGATTACAAAATAAAATAGAAAAATCCAAATTAATGTTTTCATCACCGCTACCGCTGTTAACTTTTTTATCACCAGTGGCAAAAACTTTTGTAGGAATGCAGTTAAGAGGTAAAAAACGTGTGATTTGGAATCAAAAAGAAAAAGAATTTTGTTTATCATTTTACTATAAATCTCCATCGGCTTACCTTTTCTTAAGAAAAAAAGGCATCGTATTACCCGCTCTGTCAACTGCTCAAAACTGGATTTCACAAAATGATTTTAAGACGGGCATTGACGAAGATATTCAAGTTTTTTTAAAACAAAAAGCTATGGTAATGAAAAAAAATGAAAAAAAATGTCTCATAGCTTTTGATGAAATAAGCATCAAGGAAAATTTAGAATTTAATAAAAAGTTAGATCTAATAGAGGGATTTGAAGACCTAGGACCTTTAGGTAGGACTCAGAAAAAAGCTAATCACGCTCTTGTTTTTTTACTCTTGGATTTTTACCCGTTGCTGTAGTTTGTGACCAAGGGACGAATAATACGGGCGCAATGAAATTGTTAGGTGTCAATACAGATAAACCATACTTTTATGTAAACGGCAAAAAGATAATTGCATTGTATGATGTTCCTCATCTTTTCAAAAGCATCAGGAATAATTGGCAATCAGGAATAAGATTTGAATTATTTAATAAAAATATTTGTTTTGACATAATAGCAAAAATCTATGAAATTGACAAGGCATCTCAAACGGCCAGAATTCTTCCAAAAATAACTGATAAGCATATTAATCCTGATGCGTTTGAAAAGATGTCCTGTAAATTGGCACTACAACTTTTTTCTAATACAATGGCTGCAGCCGTTAAGACGTCTGTCACAAAAGGCTTTATTGATAGGGAAACGGGCACTAATACGGCAGAATTCTTAGAAATTATGAATAATTTATTCGACGCCCTTAATAGCAAAAGATTATTTTCAAAAAATCCTTATAACTGTGGAATAAGTTCGCAAAACACACGGGTTATAGATATTTTGCAAAAAGGAAGACGTGTTTTCGAGTCTCTAATAAAAGTGAGTGAAACTTTAAATAAAAACAAACAAATAAAGAAAATTTCAAAAAGTAGGCCGCCGTGTTTTAAAGGTCTGGTTCAGTCCATAACTGCCATTCAAATTTTGTATGAAGACCAAAAAAAAGAAAATAATCATTTTTTGCTAACTAACAGATTAAATCAGGATTTTTTGGAAAATTTCTTTTCAATTGCTCGGCAACGTGGTGGCTGGAATCTTAATCCTACGGCTAGATCTTTCCGATTATTTTTCAGAATTAAAAGCGTAACGGATTTATTGACCCCTTCAAAAATTTCCAATTGTGAAATTGATTCTGACAAACAATTAATTTTAATTGATTCTTCTAAAAAAAAAGCAAACCCATCAACGAGTTTGGGAACAAATGAAACCCCTGAAATTGAAAATATTGTTGATATACCAAAAAATCAAGTCAAAATGTCCCTTAAGACGAAAACTTCTTTAGAAGAATGTGGCAATTCGTATTACACCGGGTATCTAGTAAAGAAAGTGCTGGAAAAATTTAATTGTGAAGATTGTGCCCATTCTTTAAAATCAGCTACCTACCTAACCGATCCTTCACAAATATTTCTTTTAAATAAAAATTACGGTGGGCACGAAAACGCGTATTTAGTCAGTCCTTCTACAGAAGTTACCGCAATTGTGGAAAAATCGATGCACATTTTTTCAAATGAGTTTAAAAAAATTAAACATCAAGAATTTGTGGGGACCAAAATAAAAAACAAAGTTTTATCAAAAAATATGAAGTGGTTAGGACCAGCTGATCAAATTTGCTATAAACATAAAGTTTTTTTTTTAACAAAGCTTGTTTATACTAATCTTTATAAATTTTGTAAATGGACCCGAAAAACTTTGCACAATAAAAAACAAAAAATTAAAAACTTAAAACACGAATAAACTAAAAAATTAAAAAAAAAAACATTAAATTATAAAATATTAGTTTTTTCTATATAAAAGCAAAATTTTAACTTTTAAAACGATTTTCCGAGTCTATACAGGGTGTCTCATAATCAACATCACAGGCTATAACTCTTATTTTTGAAGATAAAATTAAAAAAAAAAAAAATTATTTAATGTAAGGATCCTACCCAAAATTATTTAAAAAACTACCCCCTTACAAAATCATCCCCTAAAAACCACCCCCAACTTTGTTTTGTTCAATGGCACCCCCACTATTTTTTTATATTTTTAGAATTTTTGTAAAATAACTAATTCAATCGTATAATAAGCATTTTGTGTTAACATCAACTTAAGGAATTTTTAAGTTTTAAAAATTAAAGGTTTTTGTGGCAAAAATAGGAACACAAATTTTTTTTAGTGCTTTTATTAAATAAATCAATAAAAATACTTTTGTTTTATTTAATAGAATACCAAATTAATGTAATATGTCGACTAATAAATGAAAATTGAAATAAAAACAAACTTAGTATTCTTATTTTTGCCACAAAAACCTTTAATTTTCAAAATTGAAAAATTCCTTACGTTGATGTTAACACATAATAATTTTTGTTATGCAATGAAATTAGTTATTTTACAAACATTCTAAAAATTAAAAAAAAATAAGGGGAGTGCCATTAAACAAAACAAAGTTGGAAGTGGTTTCTGGGGGATGATGAAGGTAGTTTTCCCTACAACTAAGTATTGAAAATATTTTTTGTATAAATGTTTATCTTTAAAATATTATAGCCTCTGACAATGATTGTGGAACACCCTGTATACATATTTCTTGCCATTTTTTGTTTTATTTAAAAACTTGAATACTTATACTTTATATTTTTTTTAATCCACATTAAAGAATTTTACTAAAGTTTCGACCCCTTTGCCGTTATACATTTTATATTTGTTTAATTAATAAACATTTTTTTAAAGTCGATAAAATTCTTTTTTTTTATACAAGATACTGATTTTCTTATTTACATTTTTATACTTTTATATAAAAAAATATAAATCATAGAGACTATACCAATAATAATAAATTTTTAACATCACTATTTTATATACGACATAATATTTCTTTTTAAATTTCTAACACTAAATTTGTATATTTTCGAGTAAAATTGTTTTTTTTTTTGCTTATTAATCAGCTTAGAATACTTTATAATAACCACGTTTTGAATCAGTGACTAAGTAAATATGTATTTATTTTTATTTTATTAATTATTATTTTGTAATATAAATATTATGCATACTGTAAGTACATACTATGTCATATTGTAATTAACTGTAAATATTGTACATAGTTTATACAAATTAATATACATATATATTTTCATAATTTAAAAGACGAAGTCCTTTTATTTTAGTTACGGTTCTAATTTTACATATTGGCAACAGGGCGCCGCATTTCGAACAATATATTACAGCT
Organism: Anthonomus grandis grandis; assembly: GCF_022605725.1. Lineage (NCBI taxonomy): Eukaryota > Metazoa > Arthropoda > Insecta > Coleoptera > Curculionidae > Anthonomus > Anthonomus grandis. Next base: position 60,177 of record NW_026088515.1, read on the forward strand.
TTGGTATCAGTGCTGCTGCGGCGGCCGATTTTTATCAGGTCCAAACTTCGCTATTCGAATGGGTATCTGTTGCGTTAGCTAGTTAAATCTGTGAAATTAGTTATATTTTATGATAACAACAACTATAATTATACTATCACTACTCAAATAAAGAGTTCTATAAAGGTCTGTGATAACATCAACCAATTTAAATGCTTACTATACTGCACTTTTATTTAGACCCTCTGTATTTATATTTGCTAAATAAAGATATATTACACAAATTAGGTTAACTTATTGGGCAAATTAACAGAAACAGTCTTCAACTACAACTTGGAGATAAAACACATCTGCTTCTTTAATTGATTAATCATCATTCCTAATTCCTTTAATATTTATTAAGTATCCAATATCCCCTTGTTAAACTTTTGCCTTATTTGACAAAGAAGTGCCGAAACGTTCATTTCATGGCTTACACGGTCAAAAGCTTTCGCGAAATCACAAATGGATCATCCAGGGTTCATAAATTAACAGAATCCAAGCATCTTTCATTTAAAATGCTCCTGAGGGTACCATCGGTATGGAAACAGTACCGCAACTAGTATGGTCATAAAAAAAAGCTCTATCCAGTACTGACGACAGAAATCATGCAGAAATTCAATGGTTAATAGAGAGAAAACGGCACTAGGTACAACCACTCGAGAAGGAACCTGCGCCAAAAAGAACTCAAACATTTTTTTGAGAGTCTAGTCCAGGAATTTGAAGCAAAACAGTGATTTTTCAGAAGAATTTCTTACTGGGTAAATGTGTGGGGTGGGTAAGGGTTTTGTATTATAAAAAACAAACAAAATATTGTTTATTTAAGGTAATCTGAAAAAAAGGAATTATATTTCTTTTCAAGCACTTGAGAGACTATTCCAGGCATTTGAGGCACTTTGACTGCCGGTAAGAGACTTCTAAGTGTCTTCCAAGTACTTGAGAGTCAATTCCAGGCATTTGAGGCACTTTCGACTGCCTGTAAGAGACTTCTAAGTGTCTTCCAAGTACTTGAGAGTCAATTCCAGGCATTTGAGGCACTTTCGACTGCCTGTAAGAGACTTCTAAGTGTCTTCCAAGTACTTGAGGGTCAGTTCCAGGCATTTGAGGCACTTTGACTGCCTGTAAATGACTTCTAAGTCTTCTTAAGTTTCTTCCAAGTACTTAAGGATCAATTCCAGGCATTTGAGGCACTTTCGACTGCCTGTAAGAGACTTTTAACTCTCTTTCAGACACTTGAGAGTATTTAAGGGTCTCTTCCGGGCATTTGACTGCCGGTAAGAGACTTCTAAGTCTTCTTAAGTGTCTTCCAAGCACTTGTGGGTCAATTCCAGGCATTTGAGGCACTTTGACTGCCTGTAAATGACTTCTAAGTCTTCTTAAGTGTCTTCCCAGTACTTGAGGGTATTTGAAGGACAATTCCAGGCATTTGAGGCACTTTGACTGCCTGTAAATGACTTCTAAGTCTTCTTAAGTTTTTTCCAAGTACTTGAGGGTCAATTCCAGGCATTTGAGGCACTTTGACTGCCTGTAAATGACTTCTAAGTCTTCTTAAGTGTCTTCCAAGTACTAGAGGGTCAATTCCAGGCATTTGAGGCACTTTCGACTGCCTGTAAGAGACTTTTAACTCTCTTTCAGACACTTGAGAGTATTTAAGGGTCTTTTCCAGACATTTGACTGCCGGTAAGAGACTTCTAAGTCTTCTTAAGTGTCTTCCCAGTTCTTAAGGGTAATTGAAGGACAATTCCAGGCGTTTGAGGCACTTTTACTGCCTGTAAGAAACTTCTAAGTGTCTTCCAAGTACTTGAGGGTCAGTTCCAGGCGTTTGAGGCACTTTGACTGCCTGTAAATGACTTCTAAGCCTTCTTAAGTTTCTTCCAAGTACTTGAGGGTCAATTCCAGGCATTTGAGGCACTTTTACTGCCTGTAAGAAACTTCTGAGTGTCTTCCAAGTACTTGAGGGTCAATTCCAGGCATTTGAGGCACTTTCGACTGCCTGTAAGAGACTTCTAAGTGTCTTCCAAGTACTTGAGGGTCAATTCCAGGCATTTGAGGCACTTTGACTGCCTGTAAGAGACTTCTAAGTTTTCTTAAGTTTCTTCCAAGTACTTGAGGGTCAATTCCAGGCATTTGAGGCACTTTCGACTGCCTGTAAGAGACTTTTAACTCTCTTTCAGACACTTGAGAGTATTTAAGGGTCTTTTCCAGACATTTGACTGCCGGTAAGAGACTTCTAATTCTTCTTAAGTGTCTTCCAAGCACTTGTGGGTCAATTCCAGGCATTTGAGGCACTTTGACTGCCTGTAAATGACTTCTAAGTCTTCTTAAGTGTCTTCCAAATACTAGAGGGTCAATTCCAGGCATTTGAGGCACTTTCGACTGCCTGTAAGAGACTTTTAACTCTCTTTCAGACACTTGAGAGTATTTAAGGGTCTTTTCCAGGCATTTGACTGCCGGTAAGAGACTTCTAAGTCTTCTTAAGTGTCTTCCAAGCACTTGTGGGTCAATTCCAGGCATTTGAGGCACTTTGACTGCCTGTAAATGACTTCTAAGTCTTCTTAAGTGTCTTCCAAGTACTTGAGGGTCAGTTCCAGGCATTTGAGGCACTTTGACTGCCTGTAAATGACTTCTAAGTCTTCTTAAGTTTCTTCCAAGTACTTAAGGATCAATTCCAGGCATTTGAGGCACTTTCGACTGCCTGTAAGAGACTTTTAACTCTCTTTCAGACACTTGAGAGTATTTAAGGGTCTCTTCCGGGCATTTGACTGCCGGTAAGAGACTTCTAAGTCTTCTTAAGTGTCTTCCAAGCACTTGTGGGTCAATTCCAGGCATTTGAGGCACTTTGACTGCCTGTAAATGACTTCTAAGTCTTCTTAAGTGTCTTCCAAGTATTAGAGGGTCAATTCCAGTCATTTAAGGCACTTTGACTGCCTGTAAATGACTTCTAAGTCTTCTTAAATTTCTCCCAAGTACTTAAGGATCAATTCCAGGCATTTGAGGCACTTTCGACTGCCTGTAAGAGACTTTTAACTCTCTTTCAGACACTTGAGAGTATTTAAGGGTCTCTTCCGGGCATTTGACTGCCGGTAAGATACTTCTAAGTCTCCTTAAGTGTCTTCCCAGTACTTGAGGGTATTTGAAGGACAATTCCAGGCATTTGAAGCACTTTTACTGCCTGTAAGAGACTTCTAAGTCTTCTTAAGTGTCTTCCAAGCACTTGTGGGTCAATTCCAGGCATTTGAGGCACTTTTACTGCCTGTAAGAGACTTCTAAGTCTTCTTAAGTGTCTTCCAAGCACTTGTGGGTCAATTCCAGGCATTTGAGGCACTTTTACTGCCTGTAAGAGACTTTGAACTCTCTTTCAGACACTTGAGAGTATTTAAGGGTCTCTTCCAGACATTTGACTGCCGGTAAGAGACTTTAAGACTTCTTAAGTGTCTTCCCAGTACTTGAGGGTATTTGAAGAACAATTCCAGGCATTTGAGGCACTTTGACTGCCTGTAAGAGACTTCTAAGTCTTCTTAGGTGCCTTCTAAGCATTTGCGGAAATCTGAGCGTCTATTTCAAGAATTTGAAGCAAAACGGTGACTTTTCAGAGGCATTTTTTACTGGGTAAATGTGTGGGGTGGGTGGGGGGATAAGGGTTTTGTATTATAAAAAAATAAAATAATATAATATTTCATAATGTTCTTAAGTGCCTGGTGCATCTTAAACTTTGCAATTCGAATCGCCGTTACTGAAGTGTTTGCTGTATGAGAGGTTACAAGTGAAATTTCTTACTGAATATTATTTTTTGCTTCTTGACTATTAACAAATTGAGTGTCTACTATCTGGATAACAACTGGGCGAACTAAAATCACTAGTATCAGATTTATAATTAGGATTCTTCACGGAATGATTTCATCCAAAGTCCGAGATCTGAACGTCGTTTTTCAGTTCTGAAAAACTCAAAATAAAATGAAAACTTTTTATTTGGAGTATTTTCATCTTTCACGAACTGTATTTCAGATACTTTTAAGATTCCGTCTTCTAAAAATAACCCCGTAGATAAAAAAATCCAATAGGATTAAATCTGGGGACCTAGCTGTCCATTCAATAAAACCCCCCCTTCGAATCCATCAATTTGGGAAAATGTTGGTAAGATAATCTCGTACTGTTCGCGAATAATGTGGGGAGGGGGCGCCATCCTGTTGGAACCTAAAAAATTTATCTCGAGTGCCTTTAAAATTATAGACATTCATAAAAAACCGAAAAAATTTGACTCCTCCCCCTGTTGATCTTTTTAGTACTGTGGCTACAAAATTTTGAATTTCTTAACAATTTTTTTCTAATGAAACCCTGAATAACCCTGTCTAGAACAAAAAAAAACTGAAATTTATTCAACACTTATTGACTTATCTTAAATAACTGAATATCCACTTAATTTCGATAAAAATGGCACAACTACTGCAATTTTTATAGAGATATGAAGTATATTTTGTATACCATGTCCTATACATAACCTCAATATTTATTAAGAAATTAACGATTAAATTTTTCATAAATAATCATAAATTTTTGGAACAGTTTATAAAAATAAACGTTCCAATTGTTGACCATTAACTTTCTGACAGTAACCAAGTCAATATTCAAATTCTTTACTTATCGTTTGAGGCCGGATCCGTTGTATTTCGGCTCTACTTCTATTTTTTAATTCTTTTAAACTTTCAGGTTTATCCCATAGATAAAAATCCAATGGGGTTAAATCTGGCGACCTTGCCGGCCCATCCATCTATTTTGGGAAAATGTTGGTAAGGTAATCTCGTACTGTTCGCGAATAATGTGGGGGCTGTTAAAAAACTATGAAAAAACACGTTTGAATATGCCCAAACGACCCAAACGGTTGCAAATTTATTAATAATGTTAGTATTAGGTATAAGACATGGTATAAAATTCCATGCTGCAGAAGTCAAATAAACGATATCATTATTATTATTATTATTATTATTATTAAATAACTCACTATAAGAACTGAGGTCGATCTCGTCCGGTAACTCGGTGATATTGACGTCGAACCGGTCCTGGACCTCGTTCAGGATCTTCGCGTCCGATTCCTCGGAGACGAAAGTGATGGCGAGTCCTTTGGTGCCGAAACGTCCGGCGCGCGCCACCCGATGCAAATAAGTGTCCGAGTCCTCGGGCATGTCGTAGTTGAACACGATGTTGACCCGTTCGATGTCCATGCCGCGTCCGAATAGATTCGTGGCCACCAGGATGCGCTACGAACAAGTTCCACCCTCGTTATTTAACGTGTTTTTTTAAAGGTCAAAATGTGGGGAATGGTCGTTTATTACGGTCAGAGAGATTCCCATTTCGTAAATAATCACATATGTCATATGTCCCTACGATCTTGTCATCATTGTACTTTTAAATGTTATTTTTGATATTTTTTAGAGTTAAGAAGCATTATATTTCTTAGTATTAGTTTTAATTTATTTAATATTAACATAAAGTCCAGAACCGAAAATTTGCTAATTTTGCAATTACATTTTAATTGAATAATTCAAGATTCGCTTATTAAAATTTTTTGAAACTTTGCACGAGGGTTTGCCAGATTGGTCTCTTCAAAAAATTATCTTACATTTTTTTCTGTAAAATGTACATGGAAGCCAATAATTGACCCCCTTAATTTACATGGGATTTCCTATATCCTATGGATTTTCCTATTTCGGCCAAAATATTTATCTACAGTTTTTTTATTGCATCAAGTCTTCTGTCCCCTACCGAGCCTTAAATGTACGATAACCCACATCCTAAATGTTCTTTTCTGACAAAAGTAAACATTCAAAGCAAAGTTTTTCATAATCTGTCCACTTTTAATGGCAAATTATAAAACTTACGTAATACATTATTATTATTAGGTATTAAGTTACTGGGCTGAATACTGTCCTGTCTATTATTTTATGTGCACCTGACCCAGGAAGCCATATTTGTACCGGTTGTCGCGTCTGTGATTTTGAATAAAAAGTTCCAAAAATCATCAAGTCATGAGTTTCTCAAAAACGTGTTACACAAGGCGAGTTACCGAGTGTCCTTGAGAGTGAGATTTCAAAGACAATATTCTACCTACGCAAGAAGATGTTCTGAGGTGCTTTTTATGTATAAAACCGCCAGATTGTGGAAAAGAGCCAACAGTTTCAGAAATTTCAAGCATACTGGTTGACAAGATCCTAAGTTTATGGGAAAAAGCGTCAATTCCTACAGTCACACGTAAACGTGTGTTGCAACTTATTAAAATGCAGCATGATAAATATTCAAAGATTTTATGGTACCTGAAAGTCGAGAGAAATGAAAACTACTATGTTCTAAAAGTTGAAGCGTATAGCAGAGAACAAGAACTCTTCGACATAAGTGCCCGCAAGTACGAGCAAAATTTCAGGAGTTTACTCATCTAACAGCTGATTATTTTTACAGGTACCTCTAAAAGAACGCGCATTTCTCGCAGATAGTCTAGGCGAATTGTACTTTTTAGGGAACAAATTGTTATCCGGAAAAAGGTTTGAGGGGGTATCAGGAACGAGAAAAAAATTCATGCAGGAGCAGGTTAAGGGAATTAAAGTTTTGGGGGGGGGTGAAAAATTGTACTTTTCGATTTGCGGCGAAAGTTGACGCCAAAGAAAAAAATGTATAATGGAAAAGTTGTAGATAATAAAAAAATCTACAACTTTTATAGAGGCCACTTTGTGACATAACCTCAAAATTTCCAAGAAAATCGCGAAAAATTGCTGTTTTTTAATTTTTTTTGTTTTTCATTTTCGGACAAACATACTGATTTTGATCAAACTTGGCAAAAAGATACTTTCATGTGTCCTTAAAAACCACAATTTTTTTCAGACCGAAATATTGAAAATTTTCCAAGATAATAAGTTTTTAAAAAATAGACTTGCTATTTAAAAATGTGCTCAAAAATGCAAAAAACTAAAAAAATTTTTACAATAATTGTCAAGAATTTGTTTAAAAAACAAAAAATCTGATTACACCATTGAATTCTACGGGAAAAAATACAAAAAAACGTAAACGTAACGTAAACAGAACCACGGTAGCAGCGCACGAGCAATTGCGCGCGTGGCCAGATGAGTGCACATAGGCTGTGGCTATTGTGATAAAGAAGTTCACAAATTGTGGGCTTTAAGGTCCCTAAAAAGGTTTTTGGGCTGTTCCCCAAACCAATTTTTAGGCTATGTTCCCCAATAGATTTTGGGCATTTTGTTCCCTAAAAAAAAGAGTTTAGGCTGTTCCCTAAACTGATTTTTAGGCTGTTGGTAAAGTGATTTTTAGACATTTAGGTTCCCTAAAAGAATCTTTAGGCTTAAGTTCCCCATTACATGTTGGGCTTTATCTGCTCTAAAAATGTGCATAGGTTGTTCCCTAAACTGAGTTTTAGGCTAAGTTTCTCAACAGTTCCCTAAAAATAAATGTTTAGGCTATTTCATAATTTTTGACTATGGTCCCCATTGTATTTTGGGCTTATAAGATCCCCAAAAATTCTTTTGGGCTATTTTTTTTTTGTAGTTTTTTGTTGTTGTTTTGTTTTAAATTTAAATTGTTTACACATAAACAAAATAGGTCAGGAAGTTAGAAGGTCGAGGACGCCCAATGTCAGGAAGGCCGTGTTAGCTTATGTTATTTAAAACCACCTTATCTCATCGTTCCCAATATAAACAGTAAAAGTGCGGACGCTGAAGATTTTGTTAACGCGGCAATTTTTAAAAAGAAAAGGCAGTCTGATTTCGGTCACGACATAAAAGGCTGTATTTCGCATATTTTTAATGAATAAATCGAGGTTTTTGGAACAATTTGTGTGTTATTTGTGTTGAAATTATCTACAACAAATCGTAAAAGCTAACATATATTTAATCCATATTTAGATTCATTAATTACGTCCCTTAACTCGCGATTCTCTAAAGATTCTAGTATTGGTTTTTCTTTAAGTTTACTCCATCCAAAAAACATCAAAAATAATATTATTTTATCGTCGGATCAAATCATAAATGTTACTCAGCAGTTTGAATTGGAAAACTTTGTAGCTGAGTACAACACATGGGTAGCATCCTGGAAAACCAAGGCGGTTTACGAAAACTTGGATTTTGTTGAATTGCTTGTTAATGAATGCGAATTTTTTCCAAGTATTCAAAAAGCGCTAAAAATATGTTTGACACTTCCGCCAACTACTTGTACTATCGAACGTTCATTCAGTACACTTAGGCGTGTAAAAACATGGTTGCGGTCAGCAATAACCGAAAATAGATTATCAGGTCTTTGCATGATAAGCGTACACGGGAAGATGGTAGAAAATAAAAAAGATGAAATTATTTCTTCAGTTATTGATATTTTTGGTGCTGAAAAAAGGCATTTAAAATCTTTATTTTCCTAAAAACCGAAGGAATATTAAAAAATATTACTGTTATTCGTTGCATTAATTTTTTGTTTATTATTTATACAGGGTGCCTCCGATTAAGTCGGCACTATTGGTATCTTTGTTAATATTTAAGATACAGGGTCGGTTAAATTAGCAAACTAGTAGGATTTTTTCTGTTGATTAAAATGGTGAAAACAGAAAAAAAATTGAACATCGCGTTTTCGAGAAAATGTGAAAAATGTACTTTTGGTAAATGGAATCCCCTGTATATTTTTACATAAATCAAAAGATAATAATTTTCTTAATAAAAAAGTTTATTTACACTAATAGCCTAAACCTAAAAATAACAATGTTATAGTGATATTAATAATTTTGTCAAATTTAGGCAAGTTGACCTTGAACTTTAGAGAGGAAAACAAATAAATCACTGTTTGAATAATAAAATGACAGTAGCCGTAGAGATTTTATTAAATAAAGAAATACTGACAGTTACATGTTAGCAAAGTCTGTGATTTTTGTAAAATCTAAATTAGTAAAATGCCTTTTACGCATATTGAAAAATGTGATATGTTAGAATGTTACCTTGTATGTGAAATAGTGACAGAGCGCTAGAAGAGTACCGCCAGAGATTGCAGACTCGTAACTTGCCAAACCGTAGATACTTTTTAATTCTCTACACAAAATTTAGAAGTAATGAAAACGTGTATAAAAGAACTAGAAGAAGGAACCAATTTATAGTAAACGAGGATGTTGAAATTTCTATTTTGGCATATTTTAAAGCTCATATGGAAAACTCAACTAGAGATTTAGTAAGAGCTTACGGTGTGAGCTTAGTAACAATTTGGCGGGTCTTAAAGAAACACAAATTTGTGCCATATAAGTATCGACCAGTACAAATATTGTTGCCTGGCGATAACGAGAGAAGACTTGCTTTTTGCAACTGGTTACGTAATGCATATGAAGCTAATGATAATCTTTTAAACCGTATAATTTGAAGCGACGAAGCTAATTTTTCAAACAAAGGTATGTTTAACCGTAAAAATGTACACTATTGGTCCCAAGAAAATATTTTCCTTACTGATCCCAGAAATCCTCAAAATCAATTTAGTATAAACGTTTGGTGCGGCTTAATAGGAAGCCAAGTAATAGGACCTGTGTTTTATGATGGCACTTTGACTAGAAGGAGATATGTTGATCTCATATTATCTGGAGCGCTGGAAGATTATTTGGATAATGTTAACTTGGAGAGCCGGCAACAAATCGCAACAAGACGATAAATGGATTGCGACACGTGGCCCGATTCGCTGGCCACCTAGGTCACCAGACCTAACCCCTCTAGATTTTTATTTTTGGGGTTACATAAAAAATGAAGTGTATAAAAAAAATACAGAACCGTTGATGAACTTCAAACACATATTAGGCAAATAATTGGATCAATAGATAGAAGATCAATCTTAAAAGCTACAAGACGTGTGCTTAAGTGTACTCAGAAATGTATTGAACAAGATGGCGATGTTTTTGCTCATTTCTTGTAAATTAATAGTTTCACTTGATGTTATTTATTTCAAAGCCAACTTGCCTAAATTTGACAAAATTATTAATATCGCTATAACTTTGTTATTTTTAGGTTTAGGCTATTAGTGTAAATAAACTTTTTTATTAAGAAAATTATTATCTTTTAATTTATGTAAAAATATACAGGGGATTCCATTTAACAAAAGTACATTTTTCACATTTTCTCGAAAACGCGATGTTCAATTTTTTTTCTGTTTTCACCATTTTAATCAACAGAAAAAATCCTACTAGTTTGCTAATTTAACCGACCCTGTATCTTAAATATTAACAAAGATACCAATAGTGCCGACTTAATCGGAGGCACCCTGTATACGGTAAATGTTTTATTATTATCACCTTTAGAATATATTTGTTTTTATGTTCCTAAAATAATGTTTTTAATTTGTTGCAAATGTTTTCTAATAAGTAATACATTTTTTTATATACTTTTTATTCTAATACTTTTGCCCCAGACGTTTTGTTTTTTTTTTAGGATTTTAACAACTTTTGAAACAAAAATGGGCGCGGTACCTAAAAAAAATTTCGCCTGCGGCGCCAATTTAGGAAAGGTGCCCCCCTCTGTATAAACACGTAACGACGCCCATGCCTTCACCCCATTTAAGGGGTTACGTACATCAACCCTAATAATTTTTCTATAGGGGCTCAAATATTTAGGGTGTTTCAACAAAAACCTTCTGATCATCAGAAGTGGGACTCACCTTTTGGAAATCCTTGAACTGCTCATATCTGGAGAGTCTCTCTTTCTGGTCCATTCCTCTGTGTATACCGATGGCCGGGAAATTCTGTTCGGTCAACAATTGGGCCAATGCAACGCACCGTTGCACCGATTTCACGAATATTACCACCTGCAACAAACCAGTTCCCCTATTTACATAAAATTGCCTATAAAAGTACATAAGGAAGTTTAAAATCGTTCGCTAAAACGTCAGTGAGAGAGTTCAAAATGTCTTAAATCATTAGATCATAATAAGTATCGTTATCATCATGGTTAATTTAAACGAGGCGTGCGCGCCCTATCGAGAACGATTGCCGCTAGAGGGCGGGCAGTTCAAATCGCCGTAATGGCGGGACTTTTAAAATAAAAGGACAGTTAATAAACTACGAATATTACGACGTACCTGGTTGAACTCCAACACGTCCAACAGTTCGAACAGTTTCTTGTTCTTCTCGTTTTCCTTCAGTTTCACGTAGTGCTGTTGCAGTCCGTGCAGGGTCAACTTGGCCTCGTCGTCCACGTAAACTTCCATCGGCTGAAAAAACGTTAAAAAGTTCCAAATCCGACTTTCACCAGCGCCCTCTGGTCAAATTCGCGAAACAAACGTTATCAGAGAGATTCCCATTTACGTAAATAATCACACACGATTCGTATGTCATATGTCCCTACGTGCTTATCATCATTGCAAATATGGAGAGTGAAAAATGTCGAAGTTTATAGAAGATCTTTGGTATATTTTATTATGTATTTAAAGACAGTTATGTTAGTTCAGAATTTGGTTTCGAGGGCGCCACCTATCGAGGGTGACAGTTCATGGATTTATTATTTTATATGATTCTAATTATGAGAGTTGACTTGACTTGTTGAGGTCAATTCAGGGAAAACTGTATACTCTTTTTGATCATATTCTGCTAGACTTCGTTTAGTCAAGGTCATCATAAAAAAAAAAATCTATTAGGGTCAAATCTGGTGAGCGCGACGGCCAGTCTATTAGGAGTGTAATTTCTTCTTCTATCGATTTCAAACAAATTACAACTTGTGATCCGCTGTGTTGCAGAGGACAAAGTTATTTGCAAAGGAATATACTAGACCCAGAAGAACTGAATGCTACTGCAACAGCCCTAGCTACCTCAATTTTTAAACCAAAATGACGTTTTTACCCTTAAATCCATCCTCAGGAATCCCATTATAAGGATGTGAAAAAATTATGAGAATATCTTAAATAGTTTCCAAGTTATGACCAAAAATGTCGGCTAAGGCATAAAAATCTTGTAATTTCAATGTGATTCCTAAAACTTCTAGTTTAATGGCTCTAGGACCTCATTGGACGAAATTCCCTCTAACTCAAGAAGTTTTTGAGGTACAAAAATCGTTTTTATATTAAATTGCTTGGTAAGAACGTCCCTTTCTTAAATTAAAACTCTTTTAAAAAAAAATGCCATTATTTATTAAAATATTCTGCAGCAAATATAGAGTTTGTTAAGAAAAGTAGCAAGAAAAACCACCTCAACCAAAACAGCTTTAGCTACCTGAATTTTTAACTCAGAATGACCTTTTTACCCTCAAATCCATCCTCAGGAATCCTATTATAAGGATGTGAAAAAATTACGAAAATATCTTCAGTAGTTTCCAAGTTATGACCAAATATGTCTGCTAAGGCATAAAAATCTTGTATTTCCAATATGGTTCTAAAAACTTTAAACTCTGGGATCTCGATGTACAAACTTCCTTTCAACTCAAAAATAATTGTTGATCACAACCACAATTCTCATCAAGAAACATTTAACGACCCTATTTTGCTAGACTTCGTTTAGTCAAGGCCATCATAAAAAAAAATCTATTAGGGCCAAATCTGGTGAACGCGACGGCCAGTCTATGTCCAGGAGTGTCATTTCTTCTTCTGATCTACCTATTTGGATACTGTTGATGTCGGATAGAATATAACTTGCAATTCGCTCTTCGATACACTAGACCCAGAACAACTGAATGCTACTGCAACAGCCCTAGTTTACTCAATTTTTAACTCAGAATGACGTTTTTACCGTCAAATCCATCCTCAGGAATAGCATTATAAGAATGTGAAAAAATTATGAGAATATCTTAAGTAGTTTCCAAGTTATGACCAAAAATGTCAGCTAAGGCATAAAAATCTTGTAATGTTAATATGGTTCCAAAAACTTTATGTTTGATGGCTCTAGGACCTTGTTGGACAAAATTACCCCTAACTCAAGAAGTTTTTGAGGTACAAACATCGTTCTTATATTAAATTGTTTGGTAAGAAATGTCCTTTTTTAATCTAAAACTCTTTTAAAAAAATTCCCATTATTTATTCAAATATTCACAAGGAAAGTTAGAGTCTGTTAAGAAAAGTAGCAAGAAAAACCACCCCAACCAGAACAGCCCTGGCTACCTCAATTTTTAACTCAGAAAGACGCTTTTACCCTCAAATCCATCCTCAGGAATCCCATTATAAGGATGTGAAAAAATAATGAAAATATCTTTAGTAGTTTCCAAGTTATGACCCAAAATGTCGGCTAATGCATAAAAATCTTATAATTTCAAAAAATTTCTGCAAAAAAAACCACCTTAACCAAAACTGCTCTAGCTATCTCAATTTTCAACCCAAAACGACGTTTTTACCCTCAAATCCACCCTCAAGAATCCCATTACAAGGATGTGAAAAAATTATGAGAATATCTTGATTAGTTTCCAAATTATAATCAAAAATGCCGGCTAACAATAACGTAACATGATTTTATCGATTTCATTTATACACCTTTTATTTTTATATCTTGTTAAATTGGCTTTTATTTTTGACTATTTTATTTTGTTTTAATTATTTTATTTATGCCCCTTATATTAATATATCTGTATTTTTAAATTTTTATATTTTTAGTTTTAAGTTTCTTTTTATGTAGTTTTAGCGAGGTGCTTCTTTAAATTACGTTTATGTCTATTATGTATTATACTTGGCACTTTCTCTATTTTTGTTGCCTTCAAAGCTTATTTATTATAATCCTTAATTTTTTTTTTAGATAGGTTCAAGTAATTAATGTGTAACATCCTTGTAGCACTTATATGCTAAATAAATACATTATTATTATTTTACACCCCAAAATGAGTAACGGTCCTATTCTGCTAGACTTCGTTTAAGCAAAGTAATCATAAAAAATAATCTACTGGAGTCAAATCTGGTGAGCGTGATGTCCAGTTTATAAGAGCGTCATTTTTTTTTCTTCCGATGTATCTATTTGGATATCATTGATGTCTGACACAACATGACTTATCTTAGACCTAGCAAAACTGAATACCGCAGCAACAACCTCAATTTTTAATCCAGGATGACGTTTTTACCCTCAAATCCATCCTCAGGAATCCCATTATAAGGATGTGAAAAAATTATGAGAATATCTTAAATAGTTTCCAAGTTATGACCAAATATGTCTGCTAAGGCATAAAAATCTTGTATTTCCAATATGGTTCTAAAAAGTTCAAATTCTGGGCTCTCTATGTACAAAATTCCCTTTAACTCAAAAATAATTGTTGATCACAACCACAATTCTCCTTAAGAAACATTTAACGACCATATTCTGCTAAATTTCGTTTAGTCAAGGTCCATGAAAAAAAAAATCTGTTAGGGTCAAATCTGGTGAGCGCGACGGCCAGTCTATCAGGAGTGTCAACTTTCTTCTGCTGATCTGCCTATTTGGATGCTGTTGATGTCCGACAGATTATAACTTGCAATTCGCTCTGTTGCAGAAGGCAAAGTTATTTGCAAAGGATACACTAGACCCAGAAGAACTGAATACTACTGTAACAGCCCTAGTTTACTCAATTTTTAACCCAGAATGGCGTTTTTACCCTCAAATCCATCCTCAGGAATCCCATTATAAGTATGTGAAAAAATTATGAAAATATCTTAAGAAGTTTCCAAGTTATGACTAAAAATTACCAAAAAGTTATAAGTTAAGTAAAAAAACTACTCCAGCCAAAAGAACCTTTAGCTATCTTAAAGTTTAACTCAGAAAGACGTTTTTACCCTCAAATCCATCCTCAGGAATCCCATTATAAGGATGTGAAAAAATAATGAGAATATCTTAAGTAGTTTCCAAGTTATGACCAAAAATGTCGGCTACTGTATAAAAATCTTGTAATTACAATATCGTTCTAAAAACTTCAAATTTGGTGGCTCTAGGACCCTGTTGGACAAAATTCCCTTTAACTCAAGAAGTTTTTGGGGTACAAAAATCGTTCTTATATTAAATTGCTTGGTAAGAAATTCCCTTTTAAAATATAGAACTGTTTTAAAAAAATTCCCAGTATTTATTGAAATATTATCAAGGAAAGTTAGAATTTGTTCAGAAAAGTATGAAGAAAAACTACCTTAACCAAAACAGCTCTAACTACCTCAATTTTTAACTCAGAAAGACGTTTTTACCCTCAAATCCATCCTCAGGAATCCCATTATAAGGATGTGAAAAAATTATAAGAATATCTTAAAGGGTTTCCAAGTTATGACCAAAAATGTCGACTAATGCATAAAATCTTATAATTTCAATATGGTTCCTAAAATTTTAAGTTTGATGGCTGTAGGACCTTGTTGGACAAAATTGCCTCTAACTCAAGAAGTTTTTGGGGTACAAAAATCGTTCTTATATTAAATTGCTTGGTAAGAACGTCCCTTTCTTAAATTAAAACTCTTTTAAAAAAAATCCCATTATTTATTAAAATTTTAACAAGGAAAGTTAGAATTTGTTAAGAAAAGTAGCCAAAAAAAACCACCTCAATCAAAACCGCCTTTACTATCTCAGTTTTGAACCTAGAAGGACGTTTTTGCCCTCAAATCCATCCTCAGGAATCCCACTATAATGGTGTGAAGGAATTAGGAGAATATCATAAGTAGTTTTCAAGTTATGACCAAAAATGTGGGCCAATACTAAAATCGAGAAAACCAAGAAAAACAACAAGAACCGATAGATGCATTAAAAAAACTTTCTTGTTATGAGCCTTTAAAGTCTGCATTCCAGGATTACCAAAAATGGTGGTCCACAAACTGTTTCCCATATTATAAAGAAATGCTTAAAAAAAAAACAGTTCCTCGTTGTTCGTCAACTGCCTGGAAGAAATACATTATTTAATGTATTCTAATGAATTGAAACCCACTTAAATTAAACCATTACTAATCTTAATAAGGAACATAATTATCCGGACCTGTGTTTCAAATTAGAGTAAATATCAAGCACGTCACAACCACCCCCACTGTTTCACAGAATAAATTTCAGTTAAATTTCCCCTGATACGTAAAGAGGGATACAACTGATTAATTTCTAATAAAAGAGAAGTTTCTTAAGCGTTTTACGATCCAAAAAACGATTATTCGAGAGAATAACGTTCGAGTTTCGGAGTGGCCGGCACAATCCAATTGAGAAGTTGTCGCTAAAAGTAGAACCTTGTGTTCGAACAATTTCAATGAAAATTATTTTAGTTCCAGGCAGTCGAGCCATAAAGAATCGTTAAGAACTACCCAACAACTAAAATAGCCCTAGCTACCGTAATTTTTAACCCAGAATGATGTTTTTACCCTCAAATCCATCCTCAGGAATCCCATTATAAGGATGTAAAAAAATTATGAGAATATCTTAAGTAGTTTCCAAGTTATGACCAAAAATGTTGGCTAATGCATAAAAATCTTGAATTTCAATATGGTACTAAAAACTTCAAGTTTGATGGCTCTAGGAACTCGTTGGATAAAATTGCCTCTAACTCAAGAATTTTTTAAGGTACAAAAATCGTTCTTATATTAAATTGGTTGGTAAAAACATCCCTTTCTTAAAAAAAAAACTCTTTTAAAAAAATTCCCATTATTTATTAAAATATTCACAAGGAAAGTTAGAATTTGTTAAGAAAAGTAGCAAGAAAAACCACCCCAACCAAAACAGCCCTAGCTATCTCAATTTTTAACTCAGAAAGGCGTTTTTACCCTCAAATCCATCCTCAGGAATCCCATTATAAGGATGTGAAAAAATTATAAGGATATCTTAAGTAGTTTCCAAGCTATGACCAAAAATGTCTTCTATTAAATAAAAATCTTGTATTTCAAATACGGTTCTAAAAACTTCAAATTCTGGGATCTCGATGTACAAAATTTCTTTTAACTCAAAAATAATTGTTGATTACAATCACAATTCTTCTTAAGAGAAACATTTAACGACCATATTCTGCTAAATTTCGTTTAGTCAAGGCCATCATAAAAAAAAATCTGTTAGGGTCAAATCTGGTGAGCGCGACGGCCAGTCTATCAGGAGTGTCAACTTTCTTCTTCTGATCTGCCTATTTGGATGCTGTTGATGTCCGACAGAATATAACTTGCAATTCGCTCTGTTGCAGAAGGCAAAGTTATTTGCAAAGGATACACTAGACCCAGAAGAACTGAATACTACTGCAACAGTCCTAGTTTACTCAATTTTTAACTCAGAATGACGTTTTTACCGTCAAACCCATCCTCAGGAATCCCATTATAAGTATGTGAAAAAATAATGAGAATATCTTAAGAAGTTTCCAAGTTAGGACCAAAAATGTCCGCTGAGGCATAAAAATCTTGTAATTTCAATGTGGTTTCTGAAACTTCAAGTTTGATGGCTTTAGGACCTTGTTGGACAAAATTCCCTCTAACTCAAGAAGTTTTTGAGGTACAAAAAGCGTTCTTATATTAAATTGCTTGGCAAGAACGCCCCTTTCTTAAATTAAAACCCTTATAAAAAATTCCCATTATTTCTTACAATATTCTTAAGGAAAGTTAGAATTTATTAAGAAAAGTAGCAAAAAAAAGTAACTCAACCAAAACTGCT